>NC_059204.1:9597775-9795275 GCF_020615455.1 Coregonus clupeaformis | reverse complement strand
CATTCTCCCAATCCACTTCTGGATCATCCAAATGCACTGTAGCAAACTTCAGACGGGCCTGGACATGTACTGGCTTACTGGCACTGCAGGATTTGAGTCCCTGGCGGCGTAGTGTGTTACTGATGGTAGGCTTTGTTACTTTGGTCCCAGCTCTCTGCAGGTCATTCACTAGGTCCCCCCGTGTGGTTCTGGGATTTTTGCTCACCGTTCTTGTGATCATTTTGACCCCACGGGGTGAGATCTTGCGTGGAGCCCAGATCGAGGGAGATTATCAGTGGTCTTGTATGTCTTCCATTTCCTAATAATTGCTCCCACAGTTGATTTATTCAATCCAAGCTGCTTACCTATTGCAGATTCAGTCTTCCCAGCCTGGTGCAGGTCTACAATTTTGTTTCTGGTGTCCTTTGACAGCTCTTTGGTCTTGGCCATAGTGGAGTTTGGAGTGTGACTGTTTGAGGTTGTGGACAGGTGTCTTTTATACTGATAACAAGTTCAAACAGGTGCCATTAATACAGGTAACGAGTGGAGGACAGAGGAGCCTCTTAAAGAAGAAGTTACAGGTCTGTGAGAGCCAGAAATCTTGCTTGTTTGTAGGTGACCAAATACTTATTTTCCACCATAATTTGCAAATAAATTCATAAAAAATCCTACAATGTGATTTTCTGGAAAAAAAAAATCTCAATTTGTCTGTCATAGTTGACGTGTACCTATGATGAAAATTACAGGCCTCTCTCATCTTTTTAAGTGGGAGAACTTGCACAATTGGTGGCTGACTAAATACTTTTTTCCCCACTGTATACACATACATACAGTTGAAGTCGGAAGTTAACACACACCTAGGTAACTCAATTTTAATGGTAGGTTTATTTGAACAGTGAGAGACAGAATAACAACAAAATCCAGAAAAACGCATGTCAAAAATGTTATAAATTGATTAGCATTTTAATGAGGGAAATAAGTATTTGACCCCTCTGCAAAACATGTGTTTTTCTGGATTTTTTTGTTGTTATTCTGTCTCTCACTGTTCAAATAAACCTACCATTAAAATTATAGACTGATCATGTCTTTGTCAGTGGGCAAACGTACAAAATCAGTAGGGGATCAAATACCTTTTTACCTCACTGTACATATATTTGCAAGAGAAAAAAACATGGGGGATTGGAAGTGATGCAGACAATTACATTGATGGAAGTTACAATCTATCTGCAATATTAACGCTGATATATCCCCCCCAAAAATATAAATAAATAATAATTCAAAAAAATTCAAAAATGACTCCAACCTAAGTGTATGTAAACTTCCGACTTCAACTGTATATATAGTGTATATATATACACTACCGGTCAAACGTTTTAGAACACCTTCTCATTCAAGGGTTTTTCTTTATTTTTACTATAAATAAATAAACATTTTGACTATTTTGACTATAGTGTGTGTTTGCTTGCGGTGCATTGGAAGAATTGTAAATCCCTTGTAAAAGGCTATGGAGTTTGAAATGTGCATAAATTTGTATTTTAGTACCACCTATCAGTTGTAACTGTGGATGCTACATCGGTCTATGGCTGAGCTGAGCATGGTGTAATTTTGTCAGTTTTGTCACTTTGGTTGTTGGAGCTATCAGTTGTATGGTGAACTTGGACTTCATCAAGGTTTATTTGTGAGTAAATCTGGCTTTAATAATAGCCAGTGACTACCCATCCACTGACATTACCGCAAGCCACTCCTGGCAGTCCATAAGCATCTATTATCCATTTCTCTGGGTATGCACACTATTTTCAAGAAACTATTCTAACGTTTTATTCTGTCTTTTTCAAATGTCACGTCAGCAGCAGCAATTACTAAAAACTACTATATGTGAATAACAACAAACCACTCAGAAGTTGAACCCAAAGAAAAACCCTAACCCACCCTTACTTTGTATTCTTACAGAGAATAATTAAAAAACATAATGATATCAATTCACCACTGCGTTGTGGTCACTTATTGCTTCCAATTATTCAGTACAGTATAGGCGAATTTTTTATTGAGCGCACGCCCTTTAAACTTGGCCGTGGATGCCTGCCACTGTGATTGGTCGGCAGCCACGAATGACAGCACCTGCTTAGCTCCTTCATCAAAACTGACACAAGAGTTGAGGGAGCTATAGGAAGCATCCATACCCCCTCAGTACTCACTCTCGACATTAATGCGCGTTTCCATACACGTATCTACTGCAAAGTTATCAATGTACAAGTTCAATTTCATTCAAAAGTAATATTTTTCCAAATTTCCTTTTCTTTTTGGAGTGCGTAATAGTGCGAATGGAGATGCTACTTAAATTTTCTTTAGTGCTCTTTTATATAGCGTTTCAGCAAGTATTGGCGACAGATCCAAACGAACTTCACGAAATCCCTCAAGACAAACAATTGAACCAGCAGAAAAGACGACTCTCACTGCAAAACACAGGTAAGTGAATGCTTCTATGTATTTCTACTGCCTCAAACCTGTATATCTAAAACATAATGCGTATTATACCTTCAGCAGGTAAGGTCTAATACATTCCCTGCTTGAATTCTGTCACGTTGTCATTAAATGCTCCGCAAAATGCCATTGTGATTTTGGCTCAGGTTTTATTGGGTAATTTAGTCTCGTGGAATAGGCTATTTCAATGTGGATTAAACCGTTTTTACAACATTGTGACCCCGAAATTACCTGTGGTCGAAATGTGGTTTTGTCATAGTCTCTTCCTACGCAGGTACGCAGTGATCTCTAGTTCTGTCACTTCACTGTAATTCCATACGCCTAGTGGCCAGCTCTTATCCAAGCACATTCCCGTTCAAATGCCAACACAAGCTCTGACAGTAAGCTGTTTTTACCCCCGGCGCAAGCACACACCAGCGGGAATATGTTGACAACAACAATTTAGAAATTGTAACATTGTTAGGATACAGTTGAAGACATGCAAATAATCTATCCGAATATTTTATTTGCGTTTTATAGGACCTATAAGCAGTTTTGCTAAAAAACATAAATGTCAAGATATTAGGGTATGTGTAGACTACAAATGCATGATTCGATTTTTTTTTTTTTCTAACAAACTATAGGATACTGTAGACTTTTCAAAAAGCCATCAGAAACTTGAATATTTGATCGTTTGCGATTGGGTTAATCTTAAAAAGCGCACGTTGCCATTTGTGCGCAATTACGCACAAATGCATTGAATGGAAGCCCATAATGTTTTATTTCTCGATCAAAGCTGTTATGACACTGTATTAGCAATGAAATGTATTAATGTACTTGCATTTTTGAATCCCCTACGTTTATGTAATCACCCAATGCAATGCCACATGGCGTCAGGCACTCGGGAATGCGCAAAACTCGTAAATTATGGTCCCAGCATTCCATCTGCCTAGTCATCAACACTGGTCTAAACCTATTACAATTTCTTCATCATTTTTAAAAGCTATTTGCTTAATTGGCTACTAAGGATCACAGATATATATTTTTTTTAATCTATACTGTAATTGGCTGATCATTCTTTATTGAAAAAGCATCAGTAATATTTAGGGGACTTTGGCACCACCACATTGGCACCAGATCGACTGCTGCATTATTATTAAAAAGCTACTGTTCGCCCTCTGAAGAGACCACTAACATGCTGCCCTCCCTCATGTATTCCTCATGTTAACTAACATGTCCTCTCCCTCATCATCAGCGGAGATCCAGCACTGTCTGGTTAATGCTGGGGATGTGGGCTGTGGCATGTTCGAATGCTTCAACAACAACTCCTGTGAAATACAAGGCCTACATGACATCTGTATGACATTTCTGCACAACGCCGGCAAGTTTGACTCCCAGGTATATCCCACTTCTTCCAAACCTCCCAACTACCCTCCTGGATTGTGAGTGACTCAGGAGTGTGCTTCTATCGTAGAGGGTCAAAGAAAGTGACAGTATCTCCATGCCACAAATACTCTGCATGCTCTAATGTACATCCTTTATGTAACTGTATAAACGTGTAGTATGCTATGCTTATTAGTTGTAGCACAACACAATTTGGAAATTGCCACCTCAGACGTATGAGATGATGTAGGGCTGTGACGATTATGGAATTTTGGGTAACAAATAATTGTCATGCAAATTGCCACAGTTATTGTCATAATTGCTGAAAAGTGTTTTGAGCATAATGCATCTTTGAAAATTAGCTACAACATACCTAGCATTGGGCCAGTAACCAAAAGTTTGCTGGTTTGAATTGCTGAGCCAGCAAGGTGGAAAAATCTGCTGTTCTGCCCTTGAGCATGGCAGTTAACCCCCAACAAGAAATGCTCCCTGGGCGCCGATGATGTGGACGTCGCAACCTCCCGCACCTCTCTGATTCAGAGGGGTTAAATGCGAAAGACACATTTCTGTTGAATGCATTCAGTTGTGCAACTGACTAGGTATCCCCTTCCCCTTTCCCCCCTTTCCCAATACAGATTTGGGGACACCAGTCTCAAAAACAAATAGTTTTGACCACTTGGAACTTTCGGAAATTAAGCTTCTCTCTAAAATAAATGTAAGAGGATTAAGACGATTATACGTTTTTTAGCTCATGGTTATTGTCCAGAATTGTCAGTTATACAATTATTGTGCCAGCCCTAAGGTGACGTGTCAACTGTTGTTATGTTGAACTCTGAAGGGGAAGTCCTTCATCAAGGATGCCCTGAAGTGCATGGCCCACGGCCTGAGGCACCGGTTCAGCTGTGTGAGCAGGAAGTGCCTGGCGGTGAACGAGATGGTGTTCCAGCTGCAGAGAGAGTGCTACGTCAAACACAACCTTTGTTCCGCTGTCAGGGAGAACGTCAACGTCATGGTGGAGATGATCCACTTCCAGGACCTCTTCCCCAAAGGGTGAGCGTGAGAGGCCTTTTTCCATTTCATACTAAACCCATTCAGTGTAGTACGTTTCAATGGTCCAGAGTCCACATGATCCGAATTCAATTACTGTAGTAGTCTACATTCAGAAATATAATTGTTCCTCCTCCACTTCGTCTTCCTATGTCAGGCCTCATGTGGAGCTAGTGAACATCCTGCTGGGCTGTGGTGAGGAGGTGAGGACGGCCATAGCACGGAGAGTGAGGATGCAGTGTGAGCAGAACTGGGGGGCCCTGTGTGGCAGCCTGAGCCTGTGCTCCCTGGGCCGCTCAGATGACCCCCAATACTTCACCGTCCCTCCCGCCACTGAACAGGAGCAACCCAGAACAGGCCAGTTAGGAGACAGGGGGAGCCTTCACCCCTCTGTGAGTCTCAGTCAGAATCCCCTGGACAACGCCACAGACCCTGGGCTTGCTGTGCCCAGTCAAGCACCCAATACCGCCATCCAGGGGTGAAACAGAGTGCAAGGTCCCTAGCCTGTACACACTCAACAGCGCATCCCCTAACCTCTGACCCCCTTTCCCCTCAAACAACCCTACTAATGACGGCCTCCGTGTTACAAACAAGGAAGAGTAATGACCCTGTACCATGCTTCTCCATTCCTACTCTCCTAAATGGTAAAGGTGACAGGGTATGTTTGGTAAAATGTAGATTTGAGGCCTTGTTTTTCAGTAGTAGTTCCTTTTGATTGTTTTAATTACAAGTGAAATGCAAAACGTATTTTTAAATAACATTTATTTCATTTGATTCCTTTTAAAAGTAAATCATGGGTATATCCAATTTACAGTATATGAACATTTTATACAGAACCAGGTATCAATATTAGTTCAGTAAATATTTTTAAGAGGGCTTGTCACAGCAAGGACTCTTGGAACTGGTTGGAAGTTGTTGTTTCCCATTTCTTCCCAAGATTGTGACTGCAATATTCTAGTTTTAGCTAGACACTAACTTGGTAGTACACAATCTGAATGTATTGAGACAGTGCGCTATCGATTTTCTAGTTATTATGATTTATAATTTAAAAAAATAGATTTTAAAGAGACAGTTTCCTAATACACTTAATTAAAGCCACATCTTGGATGGCTGACTCTCCAGGTCCTATTTTCTAGGTATCCAGAAGATGAGGTAAATATAAGTAAACTGTCTCTATTATGTTACTATGCTATACAGCTTTACATTCTGTCAACTAGTTTCAATACTGCATTTGCTTTACCTATTTATACTACGATCGCTACTGTAAAAAAGCTTGTATAGAGCTTAGAGTGCTTATGCAAGCTCTCAATGTTTCTGCGGAAACATTTATTTTATTTGCAGTACAAAAGTGAACTGCACAAGGATTATTTACATTTGTATGTCTAAGACAGGCTTAAGGTCTCTCAACTCGCCAATGGCACATCAACTCTGCAAAGAGAAGTCCATCACTGGCCCATATGATGCATTGTGCGTGATTACTAATCACAAGTAACAACTTGGCTAACCAGTGGCCTTCTACCACAATCAGGAAAGCTCATAAAAAAAATCTCACAACCATAAACTCTGAAACGTGGTTATGCATGTTCACTCAAAGGCAAACATCAGGAAACCTCAGGTGTCATAACAAAACAATGAGACCCAACAAAACGTATTAGTTATATAGAATATTGTTGTGAGTCTTAGACTATTCTCACTAACTGAGGCCTTCCCATAATATGTATCAGATATGGTCTACTGCAATGTATTTTTCAACTACAAGGTTGTTGTTTTTTCACAGGATGACCACAGAATGTCTTGTCAGAAACATTTTCCACTCTGACAGTTGAACGTTTCACTAGCTTTTGATGCAAATAGCTAGCTACAGTACATCATGATTGCTTGTTCTAACCTCATCATTAGTACTCCAAGGAACCTACCTCACCCCTCACCATCCATGCCGGCTCTAGAGATGTTTTATACTGGATGCATTCAGAGGACATTGAACTGGTATGAATACAACTGACATTCAGCTATCTCACACATTCATTTTTCCACTCGTTTTGTACAGTTGGCTTGTATGATGTGGATTTTCTTTAGTATTTCCAGTTGTGCATGTGTAAGATGAGCATCAACTGCCCTCATCAACTTCTGTGTCAGTACTATCACCTACATGTAATCAAGTGGATGACTGCATTCACATAAAGACTCTTATAACCTACCGGAAAATGAAGGTCTGTACTTGAAAACAGCAACTTATTTCTTACGAAGTTTGTTTGTACTCTGATTCAATGTCTGTGTTTTAAGTATTTAAAACGTTTTTTTGTATTTATTTTGACTGCTTTTCTTAAGCTATGCATTACATTATATTATTGGCTTTTTGTTACCCATTTGTGGGTTAGGGTTAGGCCTTGATACAAGCAAACTACCATTTTATACAAATCACTTGTTTCATTTGAGTTATTTTGTACTTTTGGACATTAAACATTTCAGATACTTTGTTGCAATTTTAAATGAATGACAATGCATTGCAATCATTTTATAAGCACATTGTTGAATAAAAAAAAAATGCTACTAGTTGGCTTGAGTGCAAATGATGTTAAGTCTAATTGAGTTTAAAAACTACTTTATTTAAGAAACTCTCTCTCACACAGACACACTTTGAAGTGAGCAGAACAATCAACAAACATAAGGTTGCGCAAAAGTTGTCAAGCATATTGTAATACTTCCAAAATGTCAAATTTGCCAAAATCAGATTAACTGTACAGTCGTGGTCAAAGGTTTTGAGAATGACACAAATACTAATATTCACAAAGTCTGCTGCCTCAGTTTTGATGATGGCAATTTGCATATACTCCAGAATGTCATGAAGAGTGATCAGATGAATTGCAATTAATTGCAAAGTCCCTCTTTGCCATGAAAATGAACTAAATCCACTGCATTTCAGGCCTGCCACAAAAGGACCAGCTGCCATCATGTCAGTGATTCTCTCGTTAACACAGTGTTGATGAGGACAAGGCTGGAGATCACTCTGTCATGCTGATTGAGTTAGAATGACAGACTGGAAGCTTTAAAAGGAGGGTGGTGCTTGAAATCATTGTTCTTCCTCTGTTAACCATGGTTACCTGCAAGGAAACACGTGCCGTCATCATTGCTTTGCACAAAAAGGGCTTCACAGGCAAGGATATTGCTGCTAGTAAGATTGCACCTAAATCAACCATTTATCGGATCATCAAGAACTTCAAGGAGAGAGGTTCAATTGTTGTGAAGAAGAGTCAGGGCGCCCAAGAAAGTCTAGCAAGCGCCAGGACCGTCTCCTAAAGTTGATTCAGCTGCGGGATCGGGGCACCACCAGTGCAGAGCTTGCTCAGGAATGGCAGCAGGCAGGTGTGAGTGCATCTGTACGCACAGTGAGGTGAATACTTTTGGAGGATGGCCTGGTGTCAACAAGGGCAGCAAAGAAGCCACTTCTCTCGAAGAAAAACATCAGGAAGACTGATATTCTGCAAAAGGTACAGGGATTGGACTGCTGAGGACTGGGGTAAAGTCATTTTCTCTGATGAATCCCCTTTCCGATTGTTTGGGGCATCCGGAAAACGCCTTGTCCGGAGAAGACAAGGTAAGCGCTACCATCAGTCCTGTGTCATGCCAACAGTAAAGCATCCTGAGACTATTCATGTGTGGGGCTGCTTCTCAGCCAAGGGAGTGGGCTCACTCACAATTTTGCCTAAGAACACAGCCATGAATAAAGAATGGTACCAACACATCATCTGAGAGCAACTTCTCCCAACCATCCAAGAACAGTTTGGTGACGACCAATGTCTTTTCCAGCATGATGGAGCACCTTGCCATAAGGCCAAAGTGATAACTAAGTGGCTCGGGGAACAAAACATCGACATTTTGGGTCCATGGCCAGGAAACTCCCCAGACCTTAATCCCATTGAGAACTTGTGGTCGATCCTCAAGAGGCGGGTGGACAAACAAAAACCCACAAATTCTGACAAACTCCAAGCATTGATTATGCAAGAATGGGCTGCCATCAGTCAGGATGTGGCCCAGAAGTTAATTGACAGCATGCCAGGGCGGATTGCAGAGGTCTTGAAAAAGAAGGGTCAACACTGCAAATATTGACTCTTTGCATAAACGTAATGTAATTGTCAATAAAAGCCTTTGACACTTATGGAATGCTTGTAATTATACTTCAGTATACCATAGTAACATCTGACAAAAATATCTCACAACACTGAAGCAGCGAACTTTGTTTAGACCAATACTTGTGTCATTCTCAAAACTTTTGACCACGACTGTACATAGACCAACATCTGGCCATAATACTGTATCTTTGTTGCTTACTGCCATCTACTGGTAACTCACAGAACATGTATTGGAGGAATCCAAAATGGACACTGAAACAGTATTCAGACTATAAAAACTAAGGGACAGATCGAGATTTACTGGAGGGGAGGGACTGGTCCAACTCAAGGTGTCATGGAAAAAAGAAATGCACCCCCCTCCCCAAAGTAAAACAGATTTTCACATGACCCTCCCCTTGTACTATACAACACATTGAACACCCTCCTCCCTCATAGAATTAACTCAAAATCATGTTTATTACCACAAATAACAATAACTGTGTTTATAAACATGGATATCGACTTTGCCACTTCAGCATGCTTTTGTGGTACAGTCGATGCCACGCAGGGCTACGGGCCAGAATGTTGAGGGTTCTCCAACCACCACAGACGAGCTCACGCTCCCTGCCTGTTTCATTACACTACGATCAGAGCCGGCTGCAGACAATGATCAGCTAGGGGGAAATCAGATTTTCAACATTTTGATGCCATATCTATAATTCTATAAAATATATGCAACACATTTTCCACCAACAGGTTTCTATGCCAATACACAACACAACCAATAAACAAAGCATACCGACTTCAGCCACTTCATTATCATGGTTTGCTTTTTCAACACCACAATAAATAGACTGTCAATCTGGACAAACAGAAAAAACATCCCTCCCTACCTTGTAGACTTACCCAGTATCGAAGGCTTGGCTTGACAATCTCCGAATGTCATTAAACGTTTTGGTGTTTTGTAACTGATGTCTCTTTCCATTCATCAATTGGCCACTGCACAGTTTGGATTGATTGATTGATTGATTTTATGTCAGTTAAAAAAATACATGTATACAGAAAGATTGTTTAAAGTGACTGGGATTGCACAATAAAATTGGGGAATTATTTCCATTGTGTCCCTATTGTTTACATAAACACAATTACACTGAACAAAAACAAACGCAACATGCAACAATTTCAAAGAGTTCATACTGTATAAGGAAATAAGTCAATTGAAATAAATAAATTAGGCCCTATTCTATGGATTTCACATGACTTGGGCAGGGTTGCAGCCATGGGTGGGCCTTGGAGGGCATAGGCCCACCCACTTGGCAGCCAGGCCCAGTCAATCAGAATTATTTTTCCCCCCACAAAAGGGCTTTATTACAGACAGAAATACTACACAGAA
Organism: Coregonus clupeaformis; assembly: GCF_020615455.1. NCBI lineage: Eukaryota > Metazoa > Chordata > Actinopteri > Salmoniformes > Salmonidae > Coregonus > Coregonus clupeaformis. Next base: position 9,784,904 of record NC_059204.1, on the reverse strand, counting down.
ATACCCCCCTCATATGATCCCGCTGGTGAAGAAGCCGGATGTGGCGGTCCTGGGTTGGCGTGGTTACACGTGGTCTGCGGTTGTGACGTACTGCCAAATTCTCTAAAATGACATTGGAGGCAGCTTATGGTAGAGAAATGAACATTAAATTCCCTGGCAACAGCCCTGGTGGACATTCCTGCAGTCAGCATGCCAATTGCACGCTCCCTCAAAACTTGAGACATCTGTGGCATTGTGTTGTATGACAAAACTGCACATTTTAGAGTGGCCTTTTATTGTCCCCAGCACAAAAGATGCCCCTGTGTAATGATGATGCTGTTTAATCAGCTTCTTGATATGCCACACCTGTCAGGTGTATGGATTATCTTGGCAAAGGAGAAATGCTAATTTGTGCTTTGAGAGAAATAAGCTTTTTGTGCATATGGAACATTTCTGGGATCTTTTATTTCAGCTCATGAAACATGGGATCAATACCTTACATGTTGCGTTTATATTTGTGTTCAGTGTACATAGATACAGACACATTACATAGATAGAGATAAAAAAATGCTCAACCTCCAGATGAGTATAAGTGGGGAGTTTAAGTACAATTCTTACAAGTTTGTTTGGCTGGTAGCTTATTCAACCCTAGTCTGAAGCTTATTCTTTAGACGTTTGGGGCTGCTGGTGAACCATGATGTGCAGGCATAATCAAAGTGACACTGGACTAGTGAGTTGCCCAGTGTCTTTAGGGAGTCTATAGCTAGGTTTCCATCCAATTGGCGACAGGTTTTCAAGTGAATATTCAAAAATCTTCATATAAACAATATGCCATTTCAGAGTTTCCTTTAGGAAAATCTGGCGCCGGACAACATGACAGGGAAGATTTTCATTTACCGGACACGACACATTTAATGGACATCCATATGCATTCAAGATCCAACCTGGCGCAGCCAGCACCATCAATAAACGAGGGATGATGGGCAAATGAGCCACATTTACGTGTCCTTGAAAACAGCCTAAAACTAATTACAAAAACACTTTTCCTTGTGTTTCAATGTGTAGCATATGCAAAACTGTATAGCCTATTATTTAGGCTACTTTCCGAAAACAATAATTGTCCATCTCACAGTTCAGCTGTCAGAGATTTGAGCACTAAATGTATCAGGGCATTGCATGCAAAGGCCTATAGGCTTGGGTGTCCACTGTATGATATTAATATTTTAATAAATATATATAGCCTATAAATAAAAGGAAGATAAGCTTAGGTCTAACCCCAGAGAGATAGAGATATGCCGGTGGCATGCTACGACACCGACATGCATTTCTTTATGTCAGATGGCTACTGCGTCTGCTATACAGATATAGACCTACAGGAGGAGGCTAATTTGTTCATTTTCGATCTGAATATTTTGTATAAAGATAAGCATTATATTATAGGAGTAACTCTGGTAGTCCTGAAACAGTCTTCCTCACCTCAAGTCCAACTGTGGGAGTCAGTTGGAGCGCCTGGGCTCACTGCCTTCATCATAGGCCTGCAGTATCTAAAGCTTCATAATAGCCACACCATACCAAACCTTCACAAATGTTTCTAACCTTCATTAGGGTAATATCAAAAGTAAGTCAAGCCGTTGTTTATAGGGAAAATACAAGCAGGAGAGTGAATGTAAACCAGGGAAAAAAACACACTACCCTCCCATGTCCTCCCAAAAAACACACTACCCTCCCATGTCCTCCCAAAAAACACACTACCCTCCCATGTCCTCCCAAAAAACACACTACCCTCCCATGTCCTCCCAAAAAACACACTACCCTCCCGTCCTCCAAAAAACACACTACCTTCCCCTGTCCTCCAAAAAAACACACTACCCTCCCCTGTCCTCCCAAAAAACACACTACCCTCCCCTGTCCTCCCAAAAAACACACTACCCTCCCCTGTCCTCCCAAAAACACACTACCCTCCCCTGTCCTCCCAAAAAACACACTACCCTCCCCTGTCCTCCCAAAAAACACACTACCCTCCCCTGTCCTCCCAAAAAACACACTACCCTCCCCTGTGCCCCATAATAAAAAACACACCCCTCCCCACAGTAAATTTCGATCTGTCTCTAAGTCATGAGAAAGTGGAGACTGAGCTAGCTAGCAATAATTAAAGAGACATAAGAAATATATTTGTTTATTCAAAATGTTGTAAATTGTTGATTGTTTTATACACTAAGTAATGTCTTCTATCCCACAACCATTTGCTCACATTACTTCATTCTACCATTTCATGTGTTTTGGGAACGCTATTCCATCATCAACACAGATCTACAGTCACCACTGCCACTTCCTTCTTAATGTATATGGACTAAGGCCAGGGTGTCCATTTGAGGTATACTGTACAGTAAGAATAAGTAGGGCAATGGGATAAAGAAAAGTATCCATGCCAGCTATGAGCCCTTAAACAAGGTCATTCCTCTGTGGTAAATACAGTTGAAGTCAGAAGTTTACATACACTTAGGTTGGAGTCATTAAAACTCGTTTTTCAGCCACTCCACAAGTTTCTTGTTAACAAACTATAGTTTTGGCAAGTCGGTTAGGACATCTACTTTGTGCATGACACAAGTAATTTTTCCAACAATTGTTTACAGACAGATTATTTAACTTATAATTCACTGTATCACAATTCCAGTGGGTCAGAAGTTGACTGTGCCTTTAAACAGCTTGGAAAATTCCAGAAATTGTCATGGCTTTAGAAGCTTCTGATAAGCTAATTGACATAATTTGAGTCAATTTGAGGTTTTTCAAGGCCTACCTTCAAACTCAGTGCCTCTTTGCTTGAAATCATGGGAAAATCAAAATAAATCAGCCAAGACCTCAGAAATTGCTAGGAGGGAGCAATTTCCAAACGCCTGAAGGTACCACGTTCATCTGTACAAACAATAGTACGCAAGTATAAACACCATGGGACCACGCAGCCGTCATACCGCTCAGGAAGGAGACGCGTTCTGTCTCCTAGAGATGAACGTACTTTGATGCGAAAAGTGCAAATCAATCCCAGAACAACAGCAAAGGACCTTGTGAAGATGCTGGAGGAAACAGGTACAAAATTATCTATATCCACAGTAAAATGAGTCCTATATCGACATAACCTGAAAGGCCGCTCAGCAAGGAAGAAGCCACTGCTCCAAAACCGCCATAAAAAAGCCAGACTACGGTTTGCAACTGCACATGGGGACAAAGATCGTACTTTTTGGAGAAATGTCCTCTGGTCTGATGAAACAAAAATAGAACTGTTTGGCCATAATGACCATCGTTACATTTTACATTTTAGTCATTTAGCAGACGCTCTTATCCAGAGCGACTTACAGTTAGTGAGTGCATACATTATTTTTGTTTGAGTATTTTTATTTTTTTCATGCCCCCCCTTGGGAATCGAACCCACAACCCTGGCGTTGCAAACACCATGCTCTACCAACTGAGCTACATCCCTGCCGACCATTCCCTCCCCTACCCTGGACAACGCTGGGCCAATTGTGCGCCGCCCCATGGGTCTCCCGGTCGCGGCCGGCTACGACAGAGCCTGGATGTTTGGAGGAAAAAGGGGGGCCGCTTGCAAGCCGAAGAACACCATCCCAACCGTGAAGCACGGGGATGGCAGCATCATGCTGTGGGGGTTCTTTGCTGCAGGAGGGACTGGTGCACTTCACAAAATAGATGGCATCATGAGGAAGGAAAATTATGTGGATATATTGAAGCAACCTCTCAAGACATCAGTCAGGAAGTTAAAGCTTGGTCGCAAATGGGTCTTCCAAATGGACAATGACCCCAAGCATACTTCCAAAGTTGTGGCAAAACGGCTTAAGGACAACAAAGTCAAGGTATTGGAGTGGCCATCACAAAGCTCTGACCTCAATACTATAGAAAATATGTGGGCAGAACTGAAAAAGCGTGTGCGAGCAAGGAGGCCTACAAACCTGACTCAGTTACACCAGCTCTGTCAGGAGGAATGGGCCAAAATTCACCCAACTTATTGTGGGAAGCTTGTGGAAGGCTACCCGAAAGGTTTGACCCAAGTTAAACAATTTAATGGCAATGCTCCCAAATACTAATTGAGTGTATGTAAACTTCTGACACACTGGGAATGTGATGAAAGAAATAAAAAGCTGAAAGAAATCACTCTCTACTATTATTCTGACATTTCACATTCTTAAAATAAAGTGGTGAGCCTAACTGACCTAAAACAGGGAATTTGTACTAGGATTAAATGTCAGGAATTGTGAAAAACTGAGTTTAAATGTATTTGGTTAAGGTGTATGTAAACTTCCGACTTCAACTGTAGATAATGCATGTCAGTATGACACAGTTCTGTAGACAGTCTGGGGAAGGTGAATAATGGGCATGCACAAGACTGTATGGCAAGAAAGACCCATGGAAAGGTTAGAAAGGCATGACTGCAGTTATATTACAGACGTAGTTTTGGACAGTAACATCAAGGGACAAAGAAAAGTAAGAACATGCAACTGCTCACAATTTCCTCTAAATGAATGGGAACAGCCTTTTTTTCAAAATGTACAAGACAGTTGCTAAAAACAACGCTACTGCTAGAAAGATGAGTAGTTTGTCAGTCAATTCTCGTCTGTTGTATTTTGAGATCAGTTTCCTTCCCAAATGTATGGTTCCTGTCATGGCTTTGAACTCTTCATCCGTTTCCAGGACTGTTCTTGAAGACGTAGCTACATAGAGGAGAAGTATTGTGTGAGTAAATGTGTACATAAGGACTAATTTATCCTAGATTAATAAGAGCGTTGCTTGCATGAATTACAACATGTGTTCTAGTCTAGTGGACAAAGCCTGGAACCAACAGGGACACTGGGGGCAGTATGTCAAAAGGACTAGGCTATGTGAATATTTGTGTGCTCACTTTCCAGCCATTTTTGTATTGCGTTGTTTTGTATTATAGTGTATTGACTTTGTGTACTTTGTATGTTAACATTACAACATGAATTTTCAGGTAAATGGACAATAAAGTTATCATATCTTATATTTGTTTGGTTTTAGGTTTGATTCCCGGGACCACCCATACGTAAAAATGTATGCAAGTATGACTAAGTCGCTTTGGATAAAAGCATCTGCTAAATGGCATATATTATTATAGGTCTACAAGCCCTAACCATTGGCACCCATTGTGACTGTTCTCCCTTCCCGAATGAGCAGTCTCTTACCCAGAGTGCCGATGGTCTCCTCGCTCTGCGACACCGACTGGGCCATCATACGACTGATGCTCATCAGGCTCTCTGTGATGTCACTGGACGTCTGGACCAAACTCTCCTTAGTTGCTTTTCTGAGAGGACACACACACACACACGATGACAAACTGCAATTCATTTCAATGTAATTCCAACTTTCTGTCCCCATCACCCTGTCAAAGGGATATTTTTCCACATGCACATTAGTAGGTTTGTTGAAAAGGTCCAGAGGAAGGCTGTGAAGAATGATGATTGTAGGGAAACTGGAACATACAAATAGAGGGTTAATAAAACAGCTAGCAGCTGTGCCTGAAGAAGAGATGAGCACCACTCACCGTTGTCGCACAGTGGAGTCGCCACCATACAGCAGTTCATCTTTCTCAAGGTTGTCAATGGACAGTTTACATGCCAGGTTTGCCTTCCTCCAAGCTGTCTGGTTACTGTAGAGGGAATATTAGTCAAGGAATTCCAAGAGGTGTGAGATCAATGACATTTTAAATTGGAATCTGGATCCCAGTCTCTTACCTCAGCATCTGTCTACGATGACTCTCTGTCTCACTCAAGATGGCTTGTTTGTCTGTTTCTCTGTCTTGTTCCTTGGCCATTTGTTCCATATTCTGTGAATGTAATGTATAGTTCAGAAGAGTTCTATCTAGCTGATCACAATAAATCCGATCTAAAATAAGTTAAACTAATGCATTGACTTACATACCTGGATTCTCAGTCGCAGCTGATTGAATCTCTCTTTTACTATGGAGTTGAAATCCATCAGCACACTTTGTGGCCCCGGACATTCTCTAATGTCCTAAGCAAGATAAGATACATAGTATGTTTTATTTAATTTAACTGACAATTCAATATAATCCACAATTTTTTAACAGTTTATTGCATCGCTTGCTCTCTACAATTACAGTAGCTAGCTAGCCAACATTTGCTAGGCTAGATTAGCTGGCCAAATGTACACTGACTTGTCTCACAACCGCAAATTGAAATGACACAAAATTAATAAAGAAAATATGTAAAAAGTTGTTAAGATGTAGTTACCTGAATGAGAGCTTTAATTTCGAGATCATATTTGATTATTTCTTGTCCACAAATTCGAACGTGGACATCCTGGGAAGACGCCATTTCTGTTGTTGTTGTATGGCACTCTACTAATCCAAAAAGCGCCTGCTACTTGAAACGCGTTTTTTTAATGAAAAACATTGACTGTTCAATATAAATGTGAAATGTATTATATGCAATATCAAAAGAACTAATGAACACATCTGATTAAAAAATATATATAGTATAAGCACCAGTGCATAGTCTACATATGAAAATGTACTTCTTTGAGTAATCATCATAAATAACAAAATAGATTTAGAAATCCAATTAAAATGGTTCTATAAGCCTATGTAATTCCAGGAAACAAGACCAAATCCATTGAAAATGTAGAGGTGTAATAAGAATCAACTCTAATACCATTACCTAAGGATTCCTTGCTAATAATTACATTTTTTAGGGTTATCTAAATGTATGTATGTATGTATGTATTACCATTAGTATGTTACCATAAGTATTTATATAGTCCTGCTACCAATCACTTTTCAGCCCTGTTTACATGTACACAAAGTGTACATAACATTAGGAACACCTTCCTGATATTGAGTTGCACCCCCTTTTGCCCTCAGAACAGTCTCAATTCGTCGGGGCATGGACTCTACGAGGTGTTGAAAGCGTTCCACAGGGATGTTGGCCAATGTTGACTCCAATACTTCCCACAGTTGTGTCATGTTGGCTGGATGTTCATTGGGTGGTGGACCATCCTTGATACACACAGGGAACTGTTGAGTGTGAAAAACCGGTGCGCCTGGCACCTACTGCTATACCCCATTCAAAGGCACTTCAATATTTTGTCTTGCCCATTGAGCCTCTGAATGGCACACATACACAATCCATGTCTCAATTGTCTCAAGGCTTAAAAGTCCTTCTTTAACCCGTCTCCTCCCCTTCATCTACACTGATTGAAGTGGATTTAACAAGAGACAATAAGGGATCATAGCTTTCACCTGGATTCACCTGGTCAGTCTATGTGATGTTTTGTACACTCAGTGTATATCCACCTATCACACCTACACCAACACTCTTGCACATACACACACACAACGTATGATGCTGCTATAATTATCACCAGTCACTTTCTCCTAATCCCTGCCTACATGTACACATCTACCTCAAATACTCCAGTATCCCTTCACATTGGTCCTCTGTAGCTCAGCTGGTAGAGCACGGCGCTTGTAACGCCAAGGTAGTGGGTTCGATCCCCGGGACCACCCATACGCAAAAAATAAAAAAATATGCACGCGTGACTGTAAGTCGCTTTGGATAAAAGCGTCTGCTAAATGGCATATTATTATTATTGTACATTTGGTACAGGCACTGACCCTGTATATAGCTTCCTCTCTTATTTTGTACTTTTTATATATATATATATATATACACACACACACACACACACAGTGGGGAGAACAAGTATTTGATACACTGCCGATTTTGCAGGTTTTCCTACTTACAAAGCATGTAGAGGTCTGACATTTTTATCATAGGTACACTTCAACTGTGAGAGACGGAATCAAAAAAAAAAATCCAGAAAATCACATTGTATGATTTTTAAGTAATTCATTTGCATTTTATTGCATGACATAAGTATTTGATACATCAGAAAAGCAGAACTTAATATTTGGTACAGAAACCTTTGTTTGCAATTACAGAGATCATACGTTTCCTGTAGGTCTTGGTCAGGTTTGCACACACTGCAGCAGGGATTTTGGCCCACTCCTCCATACAGACCTTCTCCAAATCCTTCAGGTTTCGGGGCTGTCGCTGGGCAATATGGACTTTCAGCTCCCTCCAAAGACTTTCTATTGGGTTCAGGACTGGAGACTGGCTAGGCCACTCCAGGACCTTGAGATGCTTCTTACGGAGCCACTCCTTATTTTAATTTTTTTTATTTCACCTTTATTTAACCAGGTAAGCCAGTTGAGAACAAGTTCTCATTTACAACTGCGACCTGGGCAAGATAAAGCAAAGCAGTGCGATAAAAACAACAACACAGAGTTACATATGGGGTAAACAAAACATAAAGTCAAAAATACAATGCAGTAATGTATAGATGACCTGGAGCCAGTGGGTTTGGCGACGAATATGTAGTGAGGGCCAGCCAACAAGAGCGTACAGGTCACAATGGTGGGTAGTATATGGGGCTTTGGTGACAAAACGGATGGCACTGTGATAGACTACATCCAATTTGCTGAGTAGGGTGTTGGAGGCTATTTTGTAAATGACATCGCCGAAGTCAAGGATCGGTAGGATAGTCCGTTTTACGAGGGCATGTTTGGCAGCATGAGTGAAGGAGGCTTTGTTGCGAAATAGGAATCAAATTCTAGATCTAACTTTTGATTGGAGATGCTTAATGTGAGTCTGGAAGGAGAGTTTACAGTCTAACCAGACACCTAGGTATTTGTAGTTGTCCACATACTCTAGGTCAGACCCGCCGAGAGTAGTGATTCTAGTCGGGTGGGCGGGTGCAAGCAGCATTTCGGTTGAAGAGCATGCATTTAGTTTTACTAGTGTTTAAGAGCAATTGGAGGCTACGGAAGGAGTGTTGTATGGCATTGAAGCTCGTTTGGAGGTTTGTTAACACAGTGTCCAATGAAGGGCCAGATGTATACAAAATGGTGTCGTCTGCATAGAGGTGGATCCGAGCGTCACCAGCAGCAAGAGCGACATCATTGATATATACAGAGAATAGAGTTGGCCCGAGAATTTAACCCTGTGGCACGCCCATAGAGACGGCGAGAGGTCCAGACAACAGGCCGTCCGATTTTACACATTGAACTCTATCTGAGAAGTAGTTGGTGAACCAGGTGAGGCAGTCATTAGAGAAACCAAGGCTATTTAATCTGCCAATAAGAATGCAGTGGTTGACAGAGTCGAAAGCCTTGGCCAGGTCGATGAAGACGGCTGCGCAGTACTGTCTTTTATCGATCGCGTTTATAATATCGTTTAGGACCTTGAGCGTGGCTGAGGTGCACCCAGTTGCCCTGGCTGTGTGTTTCGGGTCGTTGTCATGCTGGAAGACCCAGCCACGACCCATCTTCAATGCTCTTACTGAGGGAAGGAGGTTGTTGGCCAAGATCTCGCGATACATGGCCCCATCCATCCTCCCCTCAATACGGTGCAGTTGTCATGTCCCCTTTGCAGAAAAGCATCCCCAAAGAATGATGTTTCCACCTCCATGCTTCCCGGTTGGGATGGTGTTCTTGGGGTTGTACTCATCCTTCTTCTTCCTCCAAACACGGCGAGTGGAGTTTAGACCAAAAAGCTCTATTTTTGTCTCATCAGACCACATGACCTTCTCCCATTCCTCCTCTGGATCATCCAGATGGTCATTGGCAAACTTCAGACGGGCCTGGACATGCGCTGGCTTGAGCAGGGGGACCTTGCGTGCGCTGCAGGATTTTAATCCATGACGGCGTAGTGTGTTACTAATGGTTTTCTTTGAGACTGTGGTCCCAGCTCTCTACAGGTCATTGACCAGGTCCTGCCGTGTAGTTCTGGGCTGATCCCTCACCTTCCTCATGATCATTGATGCCCCGTGAGGTGAGATCTTGCATGGAGCCCCAGACCGAGGGTGATTGACCGTCATCTTGAACTTCTTCCATTTTCTAATAATTGCGCTAACAGTTGTTGCCTTCTCACCAAGCTGCTTGCCTATTGTCCTGTAGCCCAACCCAGCCTTGTGCAGGTCTACAATTTTATCCCTGATGTCCTTACACAGCTCTCTGGTCTTGGCCATTGTGGAGAGGTTGGAGTCTGTTTGATTGAGTGTGTGGACAGGTGTCTTTTATACAGGTAACAAGTTCAAACAGGTGCAGTTAATACAGGTAATGAGTGGAGAACAGGAGGGCTTCTTAAAGAAAAACGAACAGGTCTGTGAGAGCCGGAATTCTTACTGGTTGGTAGGTGATCAAATACTTATGTCATGCAATAAAATGCAAATTAATTACTTAAAAATCATACAATGTGATTTTCTGGAGAAAAAAAATTAGATTCCGTCTCTCACAGTTGAAGTGTACCTATGATAGAAATGCCAGACCTCTACATGCTTTGTAAGTAGGAAAACCTGCAAAATCAGCAGTGTATCAAATACTTGTTCTCCCCACTGTATATATATATATTTGTTATACTATTTTGATATTTAATACTGCACTGGTGGGTAGGGCTTGCAAGTTAAGCATTTCACTCTACTTGTGCATATGACAAATACAACTTGAAATTTAAATAGGCATGTTGAGAGCTTGGGACTATAAGGTTCTATTTACAGAAATGCAGATAGAACCTCAGTCCCAAGCTCTCAATGTCCTCATGCATCTCAACCATTGTAAAGAGATTTCTGCAAGTGACATAATAATAAACCACTTGACCATTGCTTTTGTTTTCCTTGAGTTAAACATCGTCATGTCATGCTGACTCTGACCAGCAAGATCTGAGATGATACTGGCATCCATACAAGACAAGAAATGTGGTCCTCTGTAGCTCAGCTGGAAGAGCACGGCGCTTGTAACGCCAAGGTAGTGGGTTCAATCCCCGGGACCACCCATACACAAAAATGTATGCACGCATGACTGTAAGTCGCTTTGGATAAAAGCGTCTGCTAAATGGCATATTTATTTTTTATTTATAAGAAATCAGAAAGACAGAGATACTGAGAGGAGAGAACAGTTAGTGTGAATCACAATGCAAAGTGAAGCTGCCAGGCTATTTGAACTTGCTTTTCAGTACAACTGGTCTGTCAGCTCACAGAACTAGAATGTGATTCCATTTCTATGATTCACCCTCTGTAACATCAATGCTTATGCAATTCAATACTATGTCAGATATGTCTGGACTGGATTTTAACTATGCTTTGTAGAATGGAAGATGTAGGTCATGAATGTGCTTCAGTGTCAATCATACAAATAAACTGATAGCCCAAAAAAATTTAACATACAACGGTAAAACACGAGGCAAATTGTCATTTTCTAATTTTTTTTATTTAATTTTGATATTAAAAATCAACAATAGAATTGGACAATATAATCATGGTTACAAGCTAAACTGGGTTGTGGCTAGATGGAGTACAGCTACGGACCAAAAGTTGCATGTTCGAGTCGCATTGGGGTCAGCTGTAGCATTTTAGCTGACCCTTATCCTTTTCCTAACCTTAACCTAATTCTCCTAACCTGCTACATTAATTCTCCTGACCTGCTACATTAATTATCCTAACCTGCTACGTAAAGTCACTTCTGTCCGTAGCTGTACTCCACCTAGCCAAAACCTCAAAACTGTGGTACCAACTCCTGGCTGATACAATTCTGTGAGGAAAAAGTATGATAAAAAAACTAAACTAAATGAAGGAGAGGCACAATTACACAAGCAGACACATTTTCCAATCAATCACAACTGAACCCAGCCTACATCACATCTGTACATTTACAAGGATCATTATCCAATAGCTGTTCTCCAACTAATTGTGCCTCCAAAAAACGGAAACAAAAATAAGAGAAAGAGATCGAACAACAAAAGTATAAACCCAGCACAACATTTAAACAACATAAATATAACTGTCAAGATATTATTGTATTTGAACAGGCATATATGTGAACTACAAATATAGACATTGCTAATAGGATCAAGTTACTGTTAGTTGTTTCAGCAGGATACACTTCTGCAGATTTGTTCATGAATATCACCAAGAGATCTATTACAGAGCACTTAGCAATGAAATACAGCCTTCCTACTGTGACAAATATTTTACACTTGGGGAGTACACACACAGTACTAACTACTTAAAGTTCCCATGCTAAATTATCTATTAAATACCATACATCAGAAGCATTACAACAAGGGCATGAATTGTGTAGTTTTTAGAATGGGTGAGATATCTTTAAATTATCCTCATTGGGAGTCGTATGGATTTCCAAAAATAATTTATAGTTAACCTTACTAAAACCACAAATAATGTTACATTTTTCTCTCACCTCATTGATTTGGCAAGTTTGGAAGGAAATGTAAATCATTGCAGTGTGAATATGATGTGTTTATGGTGCTTGGAAAAAGGGTTATATCCGTTTTCTCAATGTCATTGGTAATCATTGAATTGGTCTGCATGTAGGAGCACTTACCCCAACACTTATGTGAAGGGATGAGAGATCTCTGCCCACCAGCCCTAGTGACCCTTACTGATCGCTATGCCTTTCCTGAAGCAAAAATCATCCGATCAAAGCTACCAGCCAATCCACTTCAATTAAATTCAAAAACGGTCGTCGACGACCATTACTGAGGACTTACTGACACCGACACTGCAGTGACTACAAGCGGGTCTTAAAGCAGTCAGTCACTGTCCAAATAAGTTATCTGGGAAATGGTCAAGAGTTGCAACGCTCCCGAGCAGCATGCCAACACGGCAACAGGGGCCGAGTGGCAGCTTGAGGGAGTTCAAGTACGTCGTTGAGATTCAGCACCATGGCTGGTGAGTGGCGACTCCTATCAGCTGTTTGCATTGTTTGTTTTAAACTCACTCTCCAATTAGTGCCCCCTTCAATCTTAGGTTATAAAGGGACCTGTGTGGTGGAACTTTGGAGCAATCTGGGGAAATCAAGGAACCTGGTTTTGTGCAGATGCCCACCACTTCACAATCACCATCGCTTTAAGCATTATACAGGCATTGGCACTTTTAAAACACCACCTGCCCCTGCGTAATTACTAGAGACATCAAGGTTTGTTTCCTGGAACTCCATGGTTAATATAGATCTAAGTTGAACAATGCAAACCTCAATATGTGTCATTAAGAGTTATTGTTTCAAACCTTGTTTGTTCATTGAAGAACGGCTGCTAAAGGCCATCTGCTTGTATGTGACACTACTCCAGGTAAAGTGAAACCCAGCCGTTTGTGGAACAGTACAAAATGAGGACCAAAGAGGCACTATTATCTTGATAATTTTTGAGGGGACACAATAGGTTTGAAAGTTTCGACATTGTCTTTGCAAAGCAGATCTACCGGTTCTATAGAAAACTCAACAACAAAATAAATCACCATTGGTGAACGCTCTGAGTCTGATAAATGTATTTCAGCAAGAACATTTAGCTCGCTGCGATATCATGAATATCTAAAATAATTTCTATAAGTAAACTAGAGGAAATATTTCAAATTAAAATAATAAAAATGGTATGGCAAGTAGGTAAGGACTAAGTAGAAAAGGCAAAAAAATATTTAAAAAATTCAAACGTGTGCAACAATTTACTGATTTAGAGCATAAATACAAAATAAATAATAAAAGGTTTACAGAAATAAGGACATCAACCATACAAAAACTTCAAATTCCTCTGAATCATGATTGCAGCACACTTTGGATAGTCTCTCTCACCCAATGTTACACTGGACATCTTTGAGTATGAACATATCCTTATATTGAATTGAATCCTTTGAAGGAAGACTACATTCAATTTATGAGAAAACTGTCTGAGGCAAAGCAGCATACATTTTCATCTGTACATGAGATCACCACTCCACGCTGTTAAAACACCAGACAGAGTAAATGTCCGAATTCTTGGCATAGTGGGCAGAAAGATAGTAGATATTGTATCCATACAAAACATCAGGACTTTGAGTGTAGATCAAGTTTGGATTCTCTTTGTTTTTTTTAGTTTCGTTTTTTTAAGGCACCTGGTTTAGCAGGCATTGTATTAAAATAATGTTTGACATTTTGTAAAACCAAGTGAGTTGTGGGTATGCTTCTGTTTGTACGATTTGTTTTCATAAAAACAGTGGGTACGCAATGGAAAATAGTTTGATCTGAATATGTTCATCAACATCCAAAACAAAATCTCTCTATGCTTATTGTTTTAAGTTCAAATCCCACATGGACATAGTCCTTGACACTTACAAAATCCTTGGACTCAAGGTGAAGATGCACCCATTACTCAGTACATTTGGACCCAGTAACAAACACATCAGATGAGTGAGATTTTCATGCACAATGGTCATTCCCTATGCATATTCTCTGCATGTACTTATCCAACAATATATTACATCAAAACGGTTATACTGCATAGAGCATGTAACCTTTGAGTATGAGCAGTTCCACAAGCAATATGGGGGAGTTGAGGAAGTTAACATGAAAGAATGCTTTTGAAATGCTTCTGCAATGCTTAAAGCGGCAATCAGCAGTTGAAACAATAGCAAAGCGTCCTCCTCACCCGTTTCGGGAAAAAACTGGGGGATGGGGCTGGAGATATGTAACCACTAGCGCTGCGCGATTAGTGATTTGAGGTCGGTTCAGTTTCGGTTTGATTATTAACAAATAACGGTTTTCGATTTCAATTCTTTTTTTAAACATTAAATGCATTATGACAATGATTTTATAACTTTTTCATGGGAATTCCAAAGCCCAAAAATGAACATTCAATTGCTAAATTTGTTTAAATATTCCATTGTCTCCGTCAGGTCCACATTAGGTAGACAGCAATAGAAAATTACTTAAATTAATTAAAATAATAAAATATTTCAGTTGTGTATATTACTTAATTTTTTATTTGATGACTTCATTATTTTTCATTGTTTAAAGTCATAATCTCTGCTTAGGCAGTAGCAGCCAAACAACACTCTATGTGCTCCCCATACTGTACTGCCTTTAGTCATCCTATTTAGCTAGGCTAGCCTGCCTAAGCATGCTGCAGAGCTGTCTGTACTTGTTTTTCAAAGTAGATAAGGCATACTTTCACCAACTGTCTCTATCCCTCCCGTAGTCCTGTTGTGTACATTCCTCTCTCATGTGGCCTGTGTTTATCTAACCTAACATAGCAGGCATAAAAAAGTGTATCCGTCTCGGTCCAAGATGGAAAAAACAGGCGTAATGGATTATGGTCATTGTAGTCAATTACCACGTTCTTGCCCGGAACTAGGTGGAATATTTGCTCAATGAAAACTCCCTTCAGCCAAGCATCCCACATAGTTCCTGACATGATTTCTCTCTAGAGAAACGACGAGTCGGGCCTCCCCTAAAAAAACCAACTAAATGGAATTCAACTCATTGAACCGACGTTGTTGGTTAATCGCTCAGCACTAGTAACCACTCTCAAATTCAAAGAGCTATGGATGCAAGGAGACCATCCCATGATATAGAATTGTTTTTAGGCTAGTGTTTCTTCACATTTACTTTGTTTATAAACATTGGAGTAAAAATAGCTGATATTTTGGCTTCTGATGGGGTACGACTGTTGAACTTACCTAATGAGGCATTTAAGCTATATTGTTCAAGAATCAATGGATACGTATCATTAAATTTATAAATCAAAAAAATTAAGTAGCAACTGCTGATTGCCCGCCCCTTTAAGCATTGAAGCAATGTTATATGCAAAATACAGCCCATGAAAAAATCTACTATACAAGTGTTAATACTTTAAGTTCTCAATTCCTATAGATACTATGGGTGTAGGGGGGGGAAAGTATATATAATGGCAGAACGCAGGTCCTTTGAATGACAGTTTAAAACAAAAATATAAAGCATTCAACTGGTTAGATAAGATGGAAAGAAGAACATATTCATCTAGCAGTTATTAGACAGGTCTTTCTCCGTTACACATGCGTGGCTCTTCCATTTTCAGAGGAAATAGCTCCACTCAATCCCCACCTGCCAATCACCACTAGGAACAACTCCATAGGGTTATGGAGACAGTGTAAGCTTCTTTGTATAAAGTAAATGAAAATGCTCTGCTCAGACACGAGACAGCTGAAAAACTAAAGCAACACACGGTCTTACTCAAACAAGTAAGATATGCATAGTGCGCCATTTAAAGAACATTGTCATCACATACACTACAAACAACTACATACAAAGCAAGCCAAAATCATATCAGGAATTGAAAGAAAGAGGACAAATACGCTTGCCTCCTCCTCTCTAGAGTCTACTGTAGCCATTTGGGAGAATTTGAATAAATCGAGATCGGTCTCATTCTCATTGTGATCGGCGGTGTTTGGTAATGCTGCCATTAGACGTCTATCGACTTAGCAGAAGGTTAACTCAAATGTGATCAAAATGTAATACTTTGTTAAAAGAGTAAAAGGTCTGTTAAGCATAGGCATATGTAATGTATAATGAACTGTCATCTTTTTAATACAATATAATCCATGAATGACCAACCATACATGAGCAGCAGCGCAGTAAAACAGAGGTTGGATCACAACTAGAAATCTAATTTATTTCCCTTTTGAATAAAAAAAAAAAGTTTGTATGTTGTTTCAGTTTGTTAGAGTATAAAGAAAAACGAATCTAGGTAAAATATTTATACTTTCAAGTCCATTGGCCTTTTTCTATTCTTATCCTGTAGAGAGCTTCGCACCATTTTGTTTTTTTAATTGATTCTCTATTAATGCACACAAAGTTCTTGAACTGCAGAAATAACTTTAATTGGAATACATAAATATATTTTCCTTTGATTTACTACTCTATTACATATATTTCTATTAGAAGAATGGTAGTTAACCTGATTCGCTGCAGAAGAGACCACAATGGATTCAATTATCAGACTAGCACATAATTACACAATCTATTATCTTAATATATATGTTTATATGTTTGATGTCAATAGAGCAGAAGGAATAGTTACTGGCTTTGAATGTCAACCACTTCCTTGACTGTTAAAATGCCACAGAGTCTCCTGGTTAGAATGTAAAGTTGCACAGCTTGCGCCCATCATGTTAAATGTGAAAACCTGCGTGGACACACCCGATGCTGGAATCAGCCTCACAACACTATGTTCCACTAGCTTCTTACACAACATTAATTCCCCTAGCTCAACCTCACTTGCCATCAATGATCCCAATGGAGGCCATTGTTGATTTGAGCATATCACCAGGTTGAAGGTCTTTGTTGTAGACAGTACATTATTGGCCGAGATCGGTTGCCACAGCAACACTGCTTTGCAATTGGCCATCTTAAGTGAATGGATGGGTGTTTGAAAAGGCAAAAAGTATCCCGGATTAAATCTCCACTGCAAATTACTTGCCATACAGTACAGTGATAATAGTTTTCCTTCTGAGGCACTCACAAAAGGACGTGGGCCTTTGTGAGTACCTCAGTCTCCCCCTCCCCATTAAGTACAAGTTACAAGTACAAATTACTTTAAAAATGATAACAATAACTCTCTGGCAAATGCCCAGAAGAAATGTGTCTACACTGTACATCAACCTGAAGAAAAACCCAAAGCAGAATTTGTTTTTCCATAGGAAATCTCTACTGAAGGCAAATGAATTCATGACGTTAGAGTCATTCAGAACATAGGGGCGTTGTAATCAAAAGGTTGATCGCCCTCTTAAGACCTCCCCAACACACTGTCCTGGTCAGGTTACAGAAGTCAAGTACTCACTGCAGCATTCAAACAAGGTCGGTTTAGCAGCAAATGGAAGGAAAAATGCTTTTCTTCTTCTTTCTCTCTCTTTTTTTTTTTTAACAAAGTGCTTTCTTTTTCATACATGTAATATAGAATATACTATACAAATATAACATTTAGAAGATAATCCATTTACAAAATGAAACACTACAAAAACAAACCATGGACGGTATATAGAGAATCTTGACTACACTAACAAAGTAAGTAGAATAAGATATCTTATCATAAACATATCATTCTAGTTTCAGAGAAACTGCATTTTCTCCCTTTTTTAATTTAATGAAAAATAGATGGAGTAAATCAGTCTATGGCATGCAGTGCGGGAAACCTGCTTTGCGGAACAATAACGTTGTTTCTCTACAGCGAACAAAAGGCATGTTCAGATATCTTAAGTACTGAAATAAGAAAATGCTCACTAGATAAAAGAAAACATATTTTCAATTAAAACATGCCTTTTCTCAGAATAAGGACAATGTTACTTTTCCGCAGTGAGGGTTTTCAGCTGTGCCGGTTTGATTGAATTCAGCCTTAAGTCTCCATGTTCTCTTGAAATAAACAATCCTAGTCTTTCAAATTGACAAGTTACAGCAGCAAAGACAGAGACGCTTGAGCTAAGAGCATTCTCTCTCTAAAAGCTGCTCGTCTCATTTCGTCTGGGCTGAGATTGTAATACAGGTTAAGACTACAATTGCAAGTATTCAATTGAGAATTATCATCCATTCATTTTCGATCAATCTTCCCCGTGACTCAGTGCAACAGAGCAGCTTTGTGTCAAGAACTGAGGCGGAGGACACAAAGAAACCAGAATGATATCCATGATATTCAATCCCTTACTTTCAGAACAACCCCTAAAAAACTAGAGCCTCTTCACAAAGATCACAAAAAACAGAGGAACCCCTCCCAGTCACCATCCAGAAACCCCTCCCTATCTCAGGCAGAGTCACCATCCAGAAACCCCTCCCTATCTCAGGCAGAGTCACCATCCAGAAACCCCTCCCTATCTCATGCAGTCACCATCCAGAAATGCATATCTCTGAACATCTCTCAAATGACATACATGTGCACCAACAGAAAAAGGTAAAAGGCAAATAGTACAAAAATGTTTTTGTTTTTTTCATTCCATTTTTTTTCAAAGTTTCTCTGAATGTGAGGATAGGCCTTAGAAATGTGTCATGCTTATTAATGTATCAATTTGAAAAAGTGGCAATTCACAATAGATAGATATATGTGTATGCATGAATGGACAGCACTATAAATACACAACACTTAATGATATACATACACTACCGTTCAAAAGTTTGGGGTCACTTAGAAATGTCCTTGTTTTCGAAAGAAAATCAATTTTTTTGTCCATTAAAATAACATCAAATTGATCAGAAATACACTGTAGACATTGTTAATTTTGTAAATGGCTATTGTAGCTGAAAACAGCTGATGTTTTATGGAATATCTACATAGGCGTACAGAGGCCCATTATTAGCAACCATCAGTCCTGTGTTCCAATGGCACGTTGGGTTTGCTAATCCAAGTTTATCATTTTAAAAGGCTAATTGATCATTAGAAAACCCGTTTGCAATTATGTTAGCACAGCTGAAAACTGTTGTGCTGATGAAAGAAGCAATAAAACTGGCCTTTTTGAGGCTAGTTGAGTATCTGGAGCATCAGCAATTATGGGTTCGATTACAGGCTCAAAATAACCAGAAACAAATAACTTTCAGTCTATTCTTGTTCTGAGAAATCAAGGCTATTCCATGCGAGAAATTGCCAAGAAACTGAAGATCTCGTACACAACGCTGTGTACTACTCCCTTCACAGAACAGCGCGAACTGCCTCTAACCAGAATAGAAAGAGGAGTGGGAGGCCCCTGTGCACAACTGAGCAAGAGGACAAATACATTAGAGTGTCTAGTTTGAGAAACAGACGCCTCACAGGTCCTCAACTGGCAGCTTCATTAAATAGTACCCGCGAAACACCAGTCTCAACGTCAACAGTGAAGAGGCGACTCCGGGATGCTGACCTTCTAGGCAGAGTTGCAAAGAAAAAGCCATATCTCAGACTGCCCATCTTAATCTTTTCTTTTTATTGGCCAGTCTGAGATATGGCTTTTTCTTTGCAACTCTGCCTAGAAGGTCAGCATCCCGGAGTCGCCTCTTCACTGTTATTTGAAAGTTAGAAAAATAAAGTTATTTGTTTCTGGCCATTTTGAGCCTGTAATTGCTGATGCTCCAGATACTCAACTAGTCTCAAGAAGGCCAGTTTTATTGCTCTTTAATCAGCACAACAGTTTTCAGCTGTGCTAACATAATTGTAAAATGGTTTTCTAATGATCAATTAGCCTTTTAAAATGATAAACTTGGATTAGCAAACACAACGTGCCATTGGAACACAGGACTGATGGTTGCTGATAATGGGCCTCTGTACACCTATGTAGATATTCCATAAAACATCAGCTGTTTTCAGCTACAATAGCCATTTACAAAATTAACAATGTCTACACTGTATTTCTGATCAATTTGATGTTATTTTAATAGACAAAAAAATTGCTTTTCTTTAGAAAACAAGGACATTTCTAAGTAACCCCAAACTTTTGAACGGTAGTGTATGTATATCCGTCTCACCTACATAAATTATAGAAGTGATACACCTTTTGGTTATTTGTGACATTTTGACAAACAGTCAAAATAAAAGGGTATTATGCAATTGTTCTCCCTCTTTTCTACTTTGTGCCAAAGCACAATAAAAAGAGGTGGGAGTATTACATGTAACTTCTGGAATCTTTCAAATGTTTCCAAAGCAACTAATCCACTTGAGAAGCCAACTGACAGGAGCCGTTTAGAAAATATTAATGAATGCTTCTTTCAGTACATAATTGGACCCAAGCAAATTTCACAGTTCAATGAAAATCCCTGACCCTACCACATTTCCTACATTCAATACGGTGTCAGGTAAGCTGTGCAAAACCTTACTTTATCTGGCTAGTCGCCGTTTGCGTTGCATGTGTCTTTGGTACAAAAAGCAATCAAAATATAGTGTGCAAATATTTTTCAAATTCTATACGAATATTATTTTTAACCCTCCCATTCCCATCCCCTGCCCCAAAGTCCAAGTACCGATAACCAAAGTACATTTTTGTCAGAGCCATCTAATAATACAATGCACAGACTCTGTGGCATATATCTACATGTTCCATGTTCTTATGTACATTCAGAATATCTTGAAAGAGCAGAAATACATAACAAACCCCTTGACCTTCCCTGCACCATGTTCTGCTCTCCCTCAGTGTAAAATGGTCCACTATCCTTCAACCACTTGTGTAATCATCTCACTTTAAATACAAGGCACAATGAACAGTACTGTTATTAAATACAAATATGAACACACCAAACTAAGGAACTTCAAACTCTTAGCCCTCTCATCCCTACTTTGCAAGAAGCCAATGGTGTTATCATTTGAAGAGACTTCAACCAAAGGGTATATAGATAGAGGGAATGGTTGGTTATAATCACATCATCTAGCTTATAGTCAGATGACTAAGAATCTTCCCATGCAAAGGATGGGAATATAGTGGCCTTCTGCTCAAGTCTATTTGAAATATCTTCTCAACTGCAAAAACACAGGACAATGGACTATAGAACCATCAGGCCAAATCGCAAAACAACCTTTCTCACTGCATTCCTGTGTATCCTATTTTTTAGCGTCATTCTGTCAAAGTAGACTTCCTTTTTTCATAATATTAGTAGTATTTCAGGTGCTTGTGTGTTTTTGTTGCCTTATAATGTGGTTGGCAGGTTGAGAGTATTGGGTAACATCTCCTCCTATGTGAATGCCATGGTACTAGAATGGGAAAGCAGACCACAACAGGTATGAAGTGTTCCCTATACCTCCACAACAGTATACACTATGGAATACCCAGTGGCTGTTTTTCATCTGGGAAGCACAGTTCAGTAAGGTGACAAAGACATGGGATTGACAAGTTAATATTTAGGTTTCAATACCAAATATCTCGTGCCATCTCGTCGTCTCACTCTAAATATAACGGCATCTTGTGTTGCCTTTCCCACCCTGGTACGCAGGCATGAAACGGGTAGTTTGAACGCTACAGGAAATGGCTACAGCTAGAACTGATAATCATTCTGTTTTGCTTGATTTTTCAACATAAACATTTCGGGAGGTATTTTTCATAGTGGCTTTGAATTCGCAAACACTGCGGCCCTAACCTCACTAGCCATGTGCACTAGCCACGCGCACAAATGGCGAGTAACAGACTACTAAGTGCAGAGATAGATACTAAGTTTCATTTCAGCACATGCTCACAGTATGAAGACATACATACATACATTTGGAGCGTGGTATGTATGTCTTCCCACAGGGCATGGTGATGCGATTCCTGGATGGAATGGGCATGCAGAGGGTGTGCCGTTACAGTGTCGGACAAGAATGGCTTTGAGTGTGCCATCAGCAGACGTCTACACTCTAGACGTGGGTACGCGCAGCCCGACCAGTCCTCCAGTGGGATCCCCTTTGCCAGTGGTCTCTAGGATCTGGTTAACAAAGTCAGACGTCTGCCCGGCAACTGGTGACTTCACTGCAGAATGAAAAAGGACAAGTTTATAGAGTGCTGGATTTTTGCTGCTTCTAACAGCCATTGTTTAAACTGTGTTTGGGCTCAAAACTATATTTCTGTTGCTACTTACGAAAAATAAATCATCTTACCAAGGGTCTCTTCGATGAGTTTGTCCAGAGTTTCAGTCATGCTAGTTCCCTTGTCGTCGCAGATATCCTGCACTCTGTTCACTATCTCTTCCTTTATGGTGTTGATGACAAACAGAAGCCGATCTGGAACAAAAGATAAAAAGGGCAATGTAATTGTTATTTTTTAGAGAGAAAGAGATTGGCAATAAAGCTATTTACAAACACAAACCATAATAACTTCCTTCCCTAAACCACAAATTATTCAGAAGGACAATTGACAGTCTACCAATTGCCCAATGTACAAAACGGAAACCAAGAGAGAAATTGACTGTGGGAAAAGTGTATTATTCAACATAACCTATCAACATACCGTATTCTGTGCCCAGACCCCACAGCTTGACTTTGTTGGCCTCATACTGAGCTTTCTTCTTCAGTCGACAGGCCCTGAACAGAGAGACAAACAGCTGGTGTAAAGGTATAGTTCATTCGGAAAGTATTCAGACCCCTTGACTTTTTCCACATTTTGGTACGTTACAGCCTTATTCTAAAATGGATTAAATTGAAAAAAATCCTCAATCTACACACAATACCCTATAATGACAAAGCGAAAACAGGATTTTAGAAATGTTTGCCAATTTCTTAAAAACTAAACACTTAAATACCTTATTTACATACACTACCAGTCAAAAGTTTGGACACACCTACTAATTCAAGGGTTTTTCTTTATTTTGACTATGTTTTACATTGTAGAATAATAGTGAAGACATCAAAACTATGAAATAACACATATGGAATCATGTAGTAAACAAAAAAGTGTTAAACAAACCAAATTTATTTTATATTTGAGATTCTTCAAATAGCCACCCTTTGCCTTCTTCACCCAAATTCAGATAGCTGATGTCCTGAAAGAGCTGCAAAATCTGGACCCCTACAAATCAGCTGGGCTAGACAATCTGGACCCTTTCTTTCTAAAATTAGCCGCCGAAATTGTCGCAACCCCTATTACTAGCCTGTTCAACCTCTCATATCGTCTGAGATCCCCAGAGATTGGAAAGCTAACGCGGTCATCCCCCTCTTCAAAGGGGGTGACACTCTAGATCCAAACTGTTACAGACCTACAGTGAGGGAAAAAAGTATTTGATCCCCTGCTGATTTTGTACGTTTGCCCACTGACAAAGAAATGATCAGTCTATAATTTTAATGGTAGGTTTATTTGAACAGTGAGAGACAGAATAACAACAACAAAATCCAGAAAAACGCATGTCAAAAATGTTATAAATTGATTTGCATTTTAATGAGGGAAATAAGTATTTGACCCCTCTGCAAAACATGACTTAGTACTTGGTGGCAAAACCCTTGTTGGCAATCACAGAGTTCAGACGTTTGTTGTTGGCCACCAGGTTTGCACACATCTCAAGAGGGATTTTATCCCACTCCTCTTTGCAGATCTTCTCCAAGTCATTAAGGTTTCGAGCCTGATGTTTGGAAACTCGAACCTTCAGCTCCCTCCACAGATTTTCTATGGGATTAAGGTCTGGAGACTGGTTAGGCCACTCCAGGACCTTAATGTGCTTCTTCTTGAGCCACTGCTTTGTTGCCTTTGCCGTGTGTTTTGGGTTATTGTCATGCTGGAATACCCATCCATGACCCATTTTCAATGCCCTGGCTGAGGGAAGGAGGTTCTCACCCAAGATTTGACGGTACATGGCCCCATCCATCGTCCCTTTGATGCGGTGAAGTTGTCCTGTCCCCTTAGCAGAAAAACACCCCCAAAGCATAATGTTTCCACCTCCATGTTTGACGGTGGGGATGGTGTTCTTGGGGTCATAGGCAGCATTCCTCCTCCTCCAAACACGGCGAGTTGAGTTGATGCCAAAGAGCTCGATTTTGGTCTCATCTGACCACAACACTGTCACCCAGTTCTCCTCTGAATCATTCAGATGTTCATTGGCAAACTTCAGACAGGCATGTATATGTGCTTTCTTGATCAGGGGGACCTTGCGGGCGCTGCAGGATTTCAGTCCTTCACGGCGTAGTGTGTTACCAATTGTTTTCTTGGTGACTATGGTCCCAGCTGCCTTGAGATCATTGACTAGATCCTCCCGTGTAGTTCTGAGCTGATTCCTCACCGTTCTCATGATCATTGCAACTCCACTACGTGAGATCTTGCATGGAGCCCCAGGCCGAGGGAGATTGACAGTTATTTTGTGTTTCTTCCATTTGCGAATAATCGCACCAACTGTTGTCACCTTCTCACCAAGCTGCTTGGCGATGGTCTTGTAGCCCATTCCAGCCTTGTGTAGGTCTACAATCTTGTCTCTGACATCCTTGGAGAGCTCTTTGGTCTTGGCCATGCTGGAGAGTTTGGAATCTGATTGATTGATTGCTTCTGTGGACAGGTGTCTTTTATACAGGTTACAAACTGAGATTAGGAGCACTCCCTTTAAGAGTGTGCTCCTAATCTCAGCTCGTTACCTGTATAAAATACACCTGGGAGCCAGAAATCTTTCTGATTGAGAGGGGGTCAAATACTTATTTCCCTCATTAAAATGCAAATCAATGTATAACATTTTTGACATGCGTTGTTCTGGATTTTTCTCACCGTTCAAATAAACCTACCCTTAAAATTATAGACTGATAATTTCTTTGTCAGTGGGCAAACGTACAAAATCAGCAGGGGATCAAATACTTTTTTCCCCTCACTGTATATCCATCCTACCCTGCCTTTCGAAAGTATTTGAAAGCAAAGTTAACAAACAGATCACCGACCACTTCGAATCCCACCGTACCTTCGCTGCTATGCAATCTGGTTCCGAGCTGGTCATGGGTGCACCTCAGCCACACTCAAGGTCCTAAACTATATAATAACCGCGATTGATAAAAGACAGTACTGTGCAGCAGTCTTCATCGACCTGGCCAAGGCTTTTGACTCTGTCAATCACAGCATTCTTATTGGCAGACTAAATAGCCTTTGTTTCTCAAATGACTGCCTCGCCTGGTTCAACAACTACTTTTCAGATAGAGTTCAATGTGTCAAATCGGAGGGCCTGTTGTCTGGACCTCTGGCAGTCTCTATGGGGGTGCCACAGGGTTCAATTCTTGGGCCGACTCTATTCTCTGTGTATATCAATGATGTCTCTCTTGCTGCTGGTGACTCTCAGATCCACCTCTACGCAGACGACAACATTTTGAATACATCTGGCCCTTCATTGGACACTGTGTTAACAAACCTCCAAATGAGCTTCAATGCCATACAACACTCCTGCCGTGGCCTCCAACTGCTCTTAAACGCTAGTAAAACTAAATGCATGCTCTTCAATCGAACGCTGCTTGCACCCGCCCGCCCGACTAGAATCACTACTCTCGGCGGGTCTGACCTAGAGTATGTGGACAACTACAAATACCTAGGTGTCTGGTTAGACTGTAAACTCTCCTTCCAGACTCACATTAAGCATCTCCAATCCAAAGTTAAATCTAGAATCGGCTTCCTATTTCGCAACAAAGCCTCCTTCACTCATGCTGCTAAACATGC
Source organism: Coregonus clupeaformis (assembly GCF_020615455.1). Classification (NCBI taxonomy): domain Eukaryota; kingdom Metazoa; phylum Chordata; class Actinopteri; order Salmoniformes; family Salmonidae; genus Coregonus; species Coregonus clupeaformis. The sequence continues at coordinate 9,758,996 of NC_059204.1, read as the reverse complement.
CCTCGTAAAACTGACTATCCTACCGATCCTTGACTTCAGCAATGTCATTTACAAAATAGCTTCCCACACTCAACTCAGCAAATTGGATGTAGTGCCATTCGTTTTGTCACCAAAGCCCCACATACTACCCACCATTGTGACCTGTACGCTCTCGTTGGCTGGCCCTCACTACATATTCGTCGCCAAACCCACTGGCTCCAGGTCATCTATAAATCACTTCTAGGCAAATCCCTGCCTTATCTTAGCTCATTGGTCACCATAGCAACACCCATCCGTAGTATGCGCTTCAGCAGGTATATCTCACTAGTCATCCCCAAAGCCAACACCTCCTTTGGCCGCCATTCCTTCCAGTTCTCTGCTGCAAATGACTGGAACGAACTACAAAAATCTCTGAAGCTGGAGACACTTATCTCCCTCATTAACTTTAAGCATCAGTTGTCAGAGCAGCTTACCGATCACTGCACCTGTACACAGCCCATCTGTAATTAGCCCACCCAACTACCTCATCCCCATATTGTTATTTACATTATTTATTTTGCTCATTTGCACCCCAGTATCTCTATTTGCACATCATCTTCTGCACATCTATCACTCCAGTGTTAATACTAAATTGTAATTATTTTGCACTATGGCCTATTTATTGCCTTACCGCCATAACTTACTACATTTGCACACACTGTATATAGATTTTCTATTTTCTATTGTGTTTTTTGACTGTACGTTTTTGTTTATTCCATATGTAACTCTGTGTTGTTGTTGTTTTTAATCGCACTGCTTTGCTTTATCTTGGCCAGGTCGCAATTGTAAATGAGAACTTGTTCTCAACTGGCTTACCTGGTTAAATAAAGGTGAAATAAAATAAATAAAATGTGTTATTTCATAGTTTTGATATCTTCACTATTATTCTACAATGTAGAAGAGGGTAAAAATAAAGAAAGACCCTGGAATGAGTAGGTGTGTCCAACCTTTTGACTGGTACTGTAAGTATTCAGACCCTTTGCTATGAAACTTGAAATTGAGCTCAGGTGCATCCGGTTTCCATTGATCATACTTGAGATGTTTCTACAACTGGATTAGAGTCCACACCTGTGGTAAATTCAATTGATTGGACATGATTTGGAAAGGCACACACCTGTCTATTTAAGGTCCCACAATTGACAGTGCATTTCAGAGCAAAAACCAAGCCATGAGGTCGAAGGAATTGTCCGTAGAGCTCCGAGACAGGATTGTGTCGAGGCACAGATCTGGGGAAGGGTACCAAAATATTTCTGCAGCATTGAAGGTCCCCAAGAACACAGTGGCCTCCATCATTCTTAAACGGAAGAAGTTTGGAACCACCAAGACTCTTCCTAGAGCTGGCCGCCTGGCCAAACTGAGCAATCGGGGGAGAAGGGCCTTGGTCAGGGAGGTGACCAAGACCCGATGGTCACTCTGACAGAGCTCCAGAGTTCCTCTGTGGAGATGGGAGAACCTTCCAGAAGGACAACCATCTCTGCAGCACTCCACCAATCAGGCCTTTATGGTAGAGTGGCCAGATGGAAGCCACTCCTCAGAAAAAGGCACCTTGGAGTTTGCTCGGACTTTGCCAAAAGGCACCTAAAGGACTATCAGACCATAAGAAACAAGATTCTCTGATCTGATGGAACCAAGATTGAACTCTTTGGCCTGAATGCCAAGCGTCACGTCTGGAGGAAACCTGTCACCATCCCTATGGTGAAGCATGGTGGAGGCAGCATCATGCTGTGGGGATGTTTTTCAGTGGAAGGAAAGATGACCGGAGCAAAGTACAGAGAGATCCTTGATGAAAACCTGCTCAAGAACACTTAGGACCTCAGACTGGGGCAAAGGTTCACCTTCCAACAGGACAATGACCCTAAGCACACAGCTAAGACAACACAAGAGTGGCTTTGGGACAAGTCTCATTGTCCTTGAATGGCCCAGCCAGAGGCCGGACTTGAACCCGATCTAACATCTCTGGAGAGACCTGAAAATATCTGTGCAATGACGCTCCCCATCCAACCTGACAGAACTTGGGAGGTTCTGCAATGAAGAATGGGATAAACTCCCCAAATACAGGTGTGCCAAGCTTGTAGCATCATACCCAAGAAGACTCGAGGCTGTAATCGCTGCCAAAGGTGCTTCAACAAAGTACTGAGTAAATGGTCTGAATACTTATGTAAAAATGTCTAAAACACCTGTTTTTGCTTTGTCATTATGGGGTATTGTGTGTAGATTGATGAGGGAAAAAAACAATTGAATCAATTTTAGAATAAGGCTGTAATGTAACAAAATGTGGAAAATGTCAAGGGGTCTGAATACTTTCCGAATGCACTGTATACATATAACAAGAACACCCCTTATGTAGTAACAGTAGTAGTAGTAGTAGTGATAGTAGTAGCAGTAGTGATAGTAGTAGCAGTAGTGATAGTAGTAGCAGTAGTGATAGTAGTAGCAGTAGTGATAGTAGTAGTAGTAGTGATAGTAGTAGCATTAGTGATAGTAGTAGTAGTGATAGTAGTAGTAGCATTAGTACATTTAAATTTTAGTCATTTAGCAGACACGCTTATCCAGAGCGACTTACAGTTTTTTAGTGAGTGCATACATTTTTCATTCGTAGTAGCATTAGTGATAGTATTAGTAGTAGTAGTGATAGTAGAAGTAGTGATAGTAGTAGTAGTGATAGTAGTAGTAGCATTAGTAGTAACATTAGTGATAGTAGTAATAGTAGTGATAGTAGTGAAAGTAGTAGTAGTGATAGTAGTGATAGTAGTAGTAGTGATAGTAGTAGTGGCGTGTATCAAAGTTAACTGTAACAAAGCAGAAAGAGAAGGTTCTGGAGAGCGAGAATTGAAAATATTTTAAAGGTTTCAAGGTGAGTATCCAGTACCTAGAGGCCAGTTTGTTCTTCTCCTTGCGGGAGCGTGGGCGGGCTGTGAGGGGCAGCTCACTGACCGGGGTCAGATCACTGATCACTTTGTTGAGCTTACGTAGCTCGTTCCCGATCTGCAGCAGCTTCCGAGGGTTAGGGGTCAAGTCCTCCACGTCCGTCCGCCGAGACTTCTTCAGAGTGTACTTCCCTGTTCACACAGCCGATCACCGAGCCAGTTAACCACTGAGACATGTCCCTTTGTCAGCAGGGACATTCAAATCCATTTGAGATAGAAATGTGTCTATTCAAAACCCATAAATGTACACTATGAATAATGGAACAGCAATGTTACATTTATAACCTACATACAGGGTGGAATATACTGTAAGATGTCATCTACTGTAATTGATGAACTATGAAGAGTGTGGCTTCCATCAAGTGCATCTGTAAAAGCGGGAATTCATACTTGCTCACATGATTGTGGTTCAATAGATAGTTTGTGGTGTGTGCTTGTACATGTGACCACTGACCAGATGAGCGTGTGTGTTTTATGAGAGATAAAGCTTGTCTCACCATGGTGTGGGCCGTTCCTCTGGTACATGTTGCTGGGCAGGGTCTCTCTGTCCCACTCAGAGGGCTTGAGCAAGCGTTCCTGCTTGGAGGGGTGAGCTGCTCGCTGTACTCCCAGAAGTAGCGGCGCTTGCCCCTCTTCCTGGAGATCCCTGCCGTCAGCCCCTTCACGTCCTCCACCGCGTCATTGTCACATCCTGATCACAACAGGCAGGCCAGGGACAGGGAGGAAGGAGAAAGAGAGAGAGAATATTAGCAAGGGAGATAAGGGTGAGGGTAAAGAGATGAAGATGAGAGGAAGAGAGATTAAGAAAGAGAGAGAGATGAAAAAGGAGAGAGATGAAGATAGGGAGAGAGTGATGATGAGAAAAGGGCAGAGGGTCAGTCGATCAGAGAGCCTTCCACTTATAAAACAGCTTAAATAAACCCTTGACCCTGATGATTATACTGTCCAATCTCACCCACCCAAAGCACAAACATGACCCCATTCTCAAGATCCCTTTATAATCCAGAATGCTGACTCACTGGTCCACAATGGGCCAGGCCAAGTTCACCAATCACACATTTCCTTTCCGAGTGACTCTTCAGCTACAAAGAGATTCCTAACTAGAACTCTGTGAATTTTCTATACAGGGAGCTGACATTTGTAATAAACTGCCGGACTCATTCAGGGCCAATGTGGGTGTCAAAAAAAGGTGAATGTCTACCTGATATATGGCTACCTGGCTCGGAGAAGGCGTCGCTCATGTCCTCATCTTTATCCTCCTCATAATCATCGTCCTCCTCCTCATCTTCCTCATCATCGTTCTCAGAGAGCTCATGCTCGCTGCCAAAACCCTCATCATGATCTTCATCCAGATCTTCATCCAGCTCCACCCCCTCAGCATCTTCTTCGTCCTCCCCCACCTCCTCCTCTTCCTCCTCCTCCTCTTCCTCCTCCTCTTCCTCCATCTCAGTGAGGGCTTTCCCGGCCAGCCTGGCTCGGGTTAGGAACAAGGAGTAGTTGTGCTCCTCTTCCTTCTTCTTGTCAGAGACTGGGTCACTCCCACTGGCAGTCAGCAGGGTCTCGCTGGCACCAGCCCCAGCTACAGGGTAGTGGAGTATGGGGGGCACAGCTCCAGACGTGCCCACTGAGGCAGGTGGCATCTCCCGGCGAGGCAGCTCTACTGTCTTCTCATAGGCCAGGGTGCTGGCGGAGGCGGAGGCAGAGGCTGCAGTAGCAGGAGCAGCCACGGGGGCAGCACAGCCAGACGTGGTGGCCAGCTCAGGGGGCTTGCTGCTGTACGTGAAGTGGTTTTCAGCCTCAACCTGATGGGAGGGCATGTCGACTAGGGGCCGGTGGGGCATGCTGACGCGAACCTTTGCCTTGCGCACGTAGTCATTGCAGTGGTAGCCCAGGGTGGCCATCTTGCTGGTCCCCTGGGCCTTGGACATTGTCTCTGTGCTGGACGGGACAGGCCAGGTGGCCTTCTGGGAACCCTTGGCAAAGTCGCCCAGGGGGTTCCTGACCAGGTTGGAGCAGGAAGAGGAGGGGCCCGGGCGGGCGGCTGTTTTCTTGCTCAGGGAGAGTGGGTGGAGGGAGGTGTGCTGCTTCTGGCCCCCTATCAGCAGATCAGGGTGGTAGAGCGTGTCGCACACAGGGGGCTGTGAGTCCTCGCTGTTGAGCTGGGCCAGGGTGGGGGTCCGGCCAATCACCTCCTCGTCCTGGTAGGGGCTGGAGAAGTCATCCAGGCCTGCCTCCTTGGTGCCCCAGATGTCACAGCTGGTGAAACGGGTGTACTTGGTCAGGTCCTCCCAGTACGTATCCCACTGCTCAAAGTTAGAGCTGTAGGCCGGATCGCTGTCCACCAGCTCCATGAGGTGCTCCCCACACTCCATCATCTCCTTGCAGTCCCCCACCGTGAAGTGATCAACTCTAGGACTTTGGCGACCAGTCATATCTCTGTCCTGGGGAGGAAAGGAAAGTACAGAGATGAAAATAGTGCATAGAATTGACATTATTGCCCTATCCTTTGATAGATGTGTGATAAGGATAAGTATGCAACCATCTTCAAACAACAATATTTTGTGTAAATAAAGAGGTTACATTTTTTATTGTATTGTCATAACGTGTTGTGTTCTTTACTACACCACCTGTCCTGCCTCTCTGTATGTGTATTTATCAGGGATCAACATTAGCTGTTGCCAAGGCAGCAGCTACTCTTCCTGGGGTCCAAACAACATTAAGGCACTTACATCACACATAAAACAAAAGATAAAAACAGTACATCACATAACATTATTACACCACTACATATCTACAATACAAAATGTATAATACCACCATTCAACAATATTACAATGTGTGCGTATGCATGTGTCTGTACCTGTGTGTGTGTGTGTGTCTCTTCACAGTTCCCACTGTTCCATAAGGTGTATTTTTATCTTTTTTATCTGATTCTACTGCTTGCATCAGTTACCTGATGTGGAATAGAGTTCTTTGTAGTCAAGTATTTTACAATTATTTCACTCCACCCGCTAAATAATAAATGTGATTTCATTTCGATGTAGTACTGTGCGCCTCCCATAGTCTGTTCTTGACTTGGGGATTGTGAAGAGACCTCTGGTGGCATGTCTTGTGTGGTATGCATGAGTGTCCGAGCTGTGTGCCAGTAGTTTAAAAAACAGACAGCTCGGTGCATTCAACATGTCAATACTTCTCACAAAAACAAGTAGTGATGAAGTCAATCTCTCCTCCACTTCGAGCAATGAGAGATTGACATGCATATTATTAATGTTAGCTCTTTGTGTACATCCAAGGGCCAGCCGTGCTGCCCTGTTCTGAGTCCCTCTTTGTGGCACCTGACCACACGACTGAACAGTAGTCCAGGAGAGACAAAACTAGGGCCTGTAGGCCCTGCCTTGTTGATAGTGTTGCAGAGCAGCGCTTTATTATGGACAGACTTCTCCCCCATTTTAGCTACTGTTGTATCAACATGTTTTGACCATGACAGTTTACAATCCAGGGTTACTACAAGCAGTTTAGTCACCTCAACTTGCTCAATTTCCACATTACTTATTACAATATTTTGTTGAGGTTTAGGGTTTAGTGAATGATTTGTCCCAAATACAATGGTTTTAGTTTTTATTTAAATATTTTGGACTCATTTATTCCTTGCCACCCGTTCTGAAACTAACTGCATCGCTGTTAGGTGTTGCAGTCATTTCAGTCGCTGTAGTAGCTGACGTGTATAGTGTTGAGTCATCTGCATACATAGACACACTGGCTTTACTCAAGGCCAGTGGCATGTCATTAGTAAAGATTGAAAAAAAGTAAGGGGCCTAGACAGCTGCCTTGGGGAATTCCTGATTCTACCTGGATTCTGTTGGAGAGGCTTCCATTAAAGAACACCCTCTGTGTTCTGTTAGACAGGTAACTCTTTATCCACAATATAGCAGGGGTTGTAAAGCCATACACGTTTCTCCAGCAGCAGACTATGATCGATAATGTCAAAAGCCACACTGAAGTCTAACAAAACCGCCCCCACAATCTTTTTATCATAAATTTCTCTCAGCCAATCAGTAATTTGTGTAAGTGCTGTGCTTGTTGAGTGTCCTTCCCTATAAGCATGCTGAAAGTCTGTTGTCAATTTGTTTACTGTAAAATAGAATTGCCTCTGGTCAAACACAATTATTTCCGAAAGTTTACTAAGGGTTGGTAACAGGCTGATTGGTCGATTATTTGAGCCAATAAAGGGGGCTTTACTATTCTTGGGTAGCGGAATGACTTTTGCTTCCCCTCCAGGCCTGAGGGCACACACTTTCTAGTAGGCTTAGATTGAAGATATGGCAAATAGCAGTGGCAATATTGTCCGCTATTATCCTTTTCCATCCCAGTTGTCAGACCCCGGTGGCTTGTCATTGTTGATAGACAACAATAAATTTGTTCACCTCTTCCACACTCACTTTACGGAATTCAAAATGACAACGCTCGTCTCTAATCATTTGGTCAGTTATACATGGATGTGTAAGTTTGGCGTTTGTTGCTGGCATGTAATGCCTAAATTTGCTAATCTTGCCAATGAAAAAATCATTAAAGTTGTTGCCAATATCAGTTGGTTTTGTGATGAATGAGCCATCTGATTCAATGAATGATGGAGCAGAGTTTGCCTTTTCGCCCAAAATGTCATTTAAGGTGCTCCAGAGCTTTTTACTATCATTCTTTATATAATTATTTCTATCATCTGTAAGCTGTGATCCTGCCAGAGGCTCCTCTGCACGGAGAACACTTACCAGTTCGTACATGAAGTCTGGGTCTGTGCTACTCGCCAACAGGTCCGTGCTGGTCAGCGACTGATCAGCAAAAGTATAATTTTGAAAGAAATCCCCAAAGGGAAGATCCATTCCACTGATGCCGGGCTAAGGGGAAATAAACATTCCAAACTATTCAACCTGTTGCAATTCCTGTTGTCCTGTTACAATACTCTGACCAACATGTTTAAATACTGCTTTTCCATTTCAGAGTGAACAGAGATAATTATACTGAACAAAAATAAAAACGCAACATGTAAAGTGTTTGTCCATCGTTTCATGAGCTGAAATAAAATATCCCAAAAATGTTCCATATGCACAAAAAGCTTATTTCTCTCAAATTCTCTGTACAAATTTGTTTACATCCCTGTTAGTGAGCATTTCTCCTTTGGCATATCAAGAAGCTGATTAAACAGCATGATCCTTACAGACACAGGCCACTCTAAAATGTGCAGTTTTGTCACACAACACAATGCCACAGATGTCTCAAATTGAGGGAGCATGCAATTGGCATGCTGACTGCAGGAATGTCCACCTGAGCTGTTGCCAGGATATTGAATGTTCATTTCCCTACCATAAGTCGCCTCCAACATCATTTTAGAGAATTTGGCAGTACGTCCAACTGGCCTCACGACTGCAGACCACGTGTAACCACACCAGCCCAGGACCTCAACATCCAGCTTCTTCACCTGCAGGATAATCTGAGGGGGGAGGGCAGGGGTGCTGAGGAGTATTTCTGTCTGTAATAAAGCCCTTTTGTGGGGAAAAACTCATTCTGATTGGCTGGTCCTGGCTCCTCAGTGGGTGGGCCTATGCCCTCCCAGGCCCACCCTAATCCATAGATTTGGGCCTAATGAATTTATTTAAATTGACTGATTTCCTTGAACTGTAACGCAGTAAACATTTTGAAATTGTTGCGTTTATATTTTTGTTCAGTATAGTTGTAGTAAAGAGGCAATCTGTTTTGAGGCTACACAGTGTTTGTTTACAATCGTAAAACAAGCTTATATATTTTGGGTTCTGATGGGGTACGACAGTTAAACTAAGGTCATGAGGCATTATAAGTTATATTCTTTAAGAATCAATGGGTATATATATATATAATTCACTTAAAAGTTTTAAAAAAATGGATGAACCAACCGCAGATTGCCCCTTTAACATTTAGTTAAGCATGGAGAGTAACAGTGAACAAACAACATTTGTGGGGTTGGGTCAACCAGGATAAAAAGGGGGAATGTTCCCATGGACATGGGAATCGCCATAGGCTGTCTGTCCACTGACAGCTATATCAAATAATTGTATAACTAACCGGCTCATTGCTCCATCTGTGGCTATATCGTCCACAGAGTAATTGCAGAACAACTAGACTGAGGTTTGTCAGTTTTAGCCTACAGACTGTACATTAACAGTCCAGCAACCTAGTTGTTTTCACTTCAGAAGTTGGTCAATTGCAAGATTATGGAGAGACAAGTGGCTAAAGCTGGACCATTTCTAAAGAACCCTCCCTTCCATTACCTGAGGCATCGCGAGCACCGATCGCTGTTCCTTATTGTGAATTCTTCCTCCACCTTGTGTCCCAGTCGTCTTTGGATGATGTCAACCGACAGTAGAAAAATCTATGAGTTAATTAACAAAAAAGAGTCTTCTTTATTGTGGAAAACTCTGTGAACTCATGGAAGTCTAGTTCTCTTCTGATGCCTGGTGTCTGGAGAGAGATGAGAACACAGGGGGAATAGAAGGGTTAAATTAGTAAGATATTACATATATATTTTCCTACTTCACCAACTACGATCTTATCCGCCTCAAATATATAATACTGTCACTTAGCCTGCAAGCTGAGATTATGTGCAGATCGTCAAACACTGCTTCTGAGAGTGACTGTCAAGACCGGCTGTTCATTTAAATCAGAACACATAGCCTACTTCTATCAACTCTAGTGTGATAGTTATTAACTCATGACTGCGTTGGTGACGCTCAGTGCAAACTGGGGGTCTTCCATGTTTGTAAAAAAGACATAGTCGAAGCCGAGCAAAGTTGCAGACATTGTCCGGTTGCAGCATTTCAGATCCAGAAAATACACTGCAGGCAGCAGATTAGTTTGATGCGAGACAGAATGAGCGTTGAATAAACACTGGGTGTAGGCTATTTTTAAATGACTCTAGCTAGCTACCATTCCCCACTGCCAACTAAGAGTCACAAAGAGAGGGAGCAGAGTCGCTGGACCTCGTTTGCATAACAAATCATGAAAAATATGCTGGGGAGGGAGGGCACTGTGCTGGCCAGCTGTGACACAGAGCAAAACAACCCTGCTCCTCTAGTGGCGGATGACATTTCCTCCTGGTGTGCCAACTCAGTCAAATGAGCTTCTTATCACCCGTCTGCTTTTCACACAGCAGCTTTTGCCCGCAGAGGAAAAACACCAACAGAAAAACACCACCTCTTCCTCTCTCTGCCTGCCACAGCATCACACACACACACACACACACAGCAGAGCAGTAGGACTGGCTGAAACTAGTTACGCATGCCAAGTCGGCGTTACCGGTTACGCATGCCAAGTCGGCGTTACCGGTTACGCATGCCAAGTCGGCGTTACCGGTTACGCATGCCAAGTCGGCGTTACCGGTTACGCATGCCAAGTCGGCGTTACGGTTACGCATGCCAAGTCGGTGTTACGGTTACGCATGCTAAGTCGGGCGTTACGCGTTACGCATGCCAAGTCGGCTTTACCGGATACGCATACCAAGTCGGCGTTACCGGTTACGCATACCAAGTCGGCGTTACCGGTTACGCATACCAAGTCGGCGTTACCGGATTAGCATACCAAGTCGGCGTTACCGGATTAGCATAACAAGTCGGCGTTACCGGATACGCATACCAAGTCGGCGTTACCGGATACCAAGTCGGCATTGCCGGTTACACATACCAAGTCAGTGTTACTGGTTACACATAGCTCACTTTAGGAGCGAGATGTGTTGACGAGTCTTAAAATTCCATGCAAAGGAAAAGTTATGTGCTGTGAGTGAGGTCCTGGTCCTGAAAATACACCCACCTGTTAGAGCCACTCAGATGAAGGAGATTGTGTTTTGGGAGGCACTGTGGGAAGCCCTTGCTGCAATGTGCTGATGCCATGCGAAACTGCCATGCCAGCCTGGCTACTGCACTCTGCCATTTTAATATCTTTGTCCCCCTAAACACACTGCGTGATGCCTACAGCAACAGTTTCTAAAATGCACGCTACAGAGTAGGTCTATCTCTTATGCCACTCACTTCCTAGTCAGATTTCTCTGATGATAGGTTTCTGTTGATGGTAGAATAAGGAGATGAAAGGAAGGCAGAAATAATAGCAGAATTCAGACATAAACAACTGTGTGCCACACACCCGGTATTGACAGCATTGTAGTCCATCTAGATTAGGGTAGGCTACATGTCTTAGCCTTGTTGGCGCATTAATGAATATTTTGAAATTGGATATCACGACTAAAGCATAATGGGCTCTTCAGTATGCTACGCGGACAGGTTAAGTCAGTTTACCATGGGTACTAACATTATATGGGTCTCAATCAATTATTTATATATACACACTAGATGACTGAAAGGGAGCGCAGTTCTGAAGCCACCGCGCATCCATTTTACTACTCCCCCACCATTATAAAAAAGATTTTGGAAGCTATAGAAATGCATGTATTAATGTCTACATTCGTTTTTGCCACATTTATTATATCACAGACACCTTACTGCATCCTTTTTAACTGTATTACGTGAGCTAAACATACAAATAAAAAATATAGCAAGCCATTTTCCTTATATATATTATTTTATATAATTTTTGAGTACTAATGTAACTGTCCCCACTACAATCCCAAAAAAGGAAATGCATGTGACTTTGTCCTTGAAACATTTCATTGAAATACTGTATCATTCCATTCATTCCTATAGAGGACTGCTTCTGAGTACCACCAATATGGCCGACCAGTGGCTTCAAATCCGCTCATTGGCCAATAAATAGCATCAGCAATCTAGATTTTATATACATCATTGGTCACAATGGATGCCACAAGCTGCTCCTGACGGACATTGAACTTCACTATGCATTAGCTGGCTTCAAAAGGTCTCAACACAATTGGAAAGGCATTAAGCCACAGGCCTTAAGAAAAATGAGCCCCCTTCACAATCTGATTATGTGGGAAAGAACGACAGATACAAGGGACAGTCATACTCATGTACCAACTTCAAGGTGGGAGGGTCTCACACAAGCACACAAACAACATTTAGGCTAAAACAGCCAGCAAATTACAATTTAAAAGGGGGGGGGGCACGCTTTCTGTGTAAACTTAAACCAGATATAATGGACCTACATATTTTTGACAAAAATGGAAAGGGGGATACCTAGTCAGTTGTTCAACTGAAATGTGTCTTCTGCATTTAACCCAACCCCTATGATCCCTGACAACAATGAGTACGGTTACATGCACACAATAATATGATTATTGTGAATAGTCATTCATATAATAGTTCGATTTAAACCTTTACATGCATTGCAAGAAGAATGATTTCCCTAATAATCCTGTTTACATGGACATGAACATGAAATCAGGCTACCTGATGGGACTTTGTGAAAAAAAATTCTAAGACGCATACTTTCAGTTTTTCCGAACTCACTTCACTCGCCCAAAAGAAAGCAGCTTGCGCTGGTCATGTGCTGATCAAACACACCACTAGAACTCTGATGAAGGCATTTGTTTACATGTCCTAATAATTAGAAAGATTGCTCAGAAAAACAGGTGTTTTAATCAGCATATGCTTACTTCGATTATGACCTCAAGCTGATTAAGATAAGCAGAGTAAGGTGTTTACATGACTAATGCCATAACCAGCCTACTGCCATAATCAGTTTAATATCGAATGATTAGTGTGCACGTAAACATACTCAAAGTTTCATTGCATGTTTTCTTACCGGTATCCAGTAATATGAAACCACATAGAACAACCAACAAGACTACCTAGAGTCCTACGCCATGTTGCAAACTTCCCTTCACATTCTCTACTTAATAGCCATTCGGCACTTAATTTGTATAACCGACATGTCACAGGATTTATTTTACTGTAGAGCAGACACAGGCTGTTCTCAGTTCTGTGACCTCGATGTGAAACATGGTCATGCTCTGTGGCTTTGGTTGTCAACAGGAAGAACCGATCACGACAGGCTATAGGGATATTTATTAGTCAGCTCATTTATAAATGCAGCATATTGATATTAGGGCTGGGAATTGACATGGACCTCACGATACGATCATGATACTTAGGTGCCGATATGATGTATTGTAATTCTAACATGATTCTATAGGCTTCGTATTGCATTTTGATACTGCGATTCTTCCAAACATATTGCTCACTGTATGTTTGCTGCAGAGGGACAAGAGAGAGCCATGAGAAAATGGTAATAAAAGCGCTGAAAACATGTTGGCTCAACGTTTTTTTTTTTTATGGAGACCAAGATATAAGGAGAAATACCAGCGTTTTAGCGCAGATACTGCCAACTGGCGCTAGCTAACGTTAACAACCTAGCCAAAAAAAATATAAATATACACTACCAGTCAAAAGTTTGGACACACCTACTCATTCAAGGGTTTTTCTTTATTTCTACATTGTAGAATAATAGTGAAGACATCAAAACTATGAAATAACACATATGTAATCATGTAGAAACCAAAAAAGTGTTAAACAAATCAAGATATATTTTATATTTGAGATTCTTCAAATAGCCACACTTTGCCTTGATGACAGCTTTGCACACTCTTGGCATTCTCTCAACCAGCTTCACCTAGAATGCTTTTCCAACAATCTTGAAGGAGTTCTCATATATGCTGAGCACTTGTTGGCTGCTTTTCCTTCACTCCGGTCCGACTCATCCCAAACCATCTCAATTTGGTTGAGGTCGGGGGATTATGGAGGCCAGGTCATCTGATGCGGCACTCCATCACTCACCTTGGTAAAATAGCCCTTACACAGCCTGGAGGTGTGTTGGGTCATTGTCCTGTTGAAAAACAAATGATAGTCCCACTAAGCCCAAACCAGATGGGATGGCATATCGCTGCAGAATGCTGTGGTAGTCATGCTGGTTAAGTGTGCATTGAATTCTAAATAAATCACAGACAATGTCACCAACAAAGCACCCCCACACCATCACACCTCCTCCTCCATGCTTCACGGTGGGAACTACACATGCGGAGATCATCCGTTCACCTACTCAAGCGTCTCACAAAGAAACGGAAGTTGGAACCAAAAATCTCACATTTGGACTCATCAGACAAAAGGACAGCTTTCCAGTGGTCTAATGTCCATTGCTCGTGTTTCTTGGCCCAAGCAAGTATTTTCTTCTTATTGGTGTCCTTTAGTAGTGGTTTCTTTGCAGCAATTCGACGATGAAGGCTTGATTCACACAGTCTCCTCTGAACAGTTGATGTTGAGATGTGTCTGTTACTTGAACTCTGTGAAGCATTTATTTGGGCTGCAATTTCTGAGGCTGGTAACTAATGAACTTATCCTCTGCAGCAGAGGTAACTCTGGGTCTTCCTTTCCTGTGGCGGTCCTCATGAGCCAGTTTCGTCATAGCGCTTGATGGTTGTTGTGACTACACTTGAAGAAACGTTCAAAGTTCTTGACATTTTCCAGATTTTCTGACCTTCATGTCTTAAAAGTAATGATGGACTGTCGATTCTCTTTGCTTATTTGAGCTATTCTTGCCATAATATGGACTTTTAACAAATAGGGCTATCTTCTGTATACCACCCCTACCATGTCACAACACAACTGATTGGCTCAAACGCATTAAGAAGGAAAGAAATTCCACAAATTAACTTTTAAGAAGGCACACCTGTTAATTTAAATGCATTCCAGGTGACTACCTCATGAAGCTGGTTGAGAGAATGCCAAGAGTGTGCAAAGCTGTCATCAAGGCAAAGGGTGGCTATTTGAAGTGTCTCAAATATAAAGTATATTTTCATTTCTTTAATACTTTTTGGGTTACTACATGATCCCATTTGTGTTGTTTCATAGTTTTGATGTCTTCACTATTATTCTACAATGTAGAAAATAGTAAAAATAAAGAAAAACCCTTGAATGAGTAGGTGTTCTAAAACTTGACCGGTAGTGTACAGTGAGGGAAAAAAGTATTGATCCCCTGCTGATTTTGTACGTTTGTCCACTGTCAAAGACATGATCAGTCTATAATTTTAATGGTAGGTTTATTTGTACAGTGAGAGACAGAATAACAACAAAAAATCCAACAAAAACGCATGTCAAAAATATTATAAATTGATTTGCATTTAATTAGGGAAATTAGTATTTGACCCCTCTGCAAAACGTGACTTAGTACTTGGTGGCAAAACCCTTGTTGGCAATCACAGAGGTCAGACGTTTCTTGTAGTTGGCCACCAGGTTTTTTTTTTTTTTTAATTGTCATTTAGCAGACGCTCTTATCCAGAGCGACTTACAGGAGCAATTAGGGTTAAGTGCCTTGCTCAAGGGCACATCAACAGATTTTTCACCTAGTCGGCTCGGGGATTAGAACCAGCGACCTTTCGGTTACTGGCACAACGCTCTTAACCACTGAGCTACCTGCCACCCCTCTCAGGAGGGATTTTGTCCCACTCCTCTTTGCACATCTTCTCCAAGTCATTAAGGTTTCGAGGCTGACGTTTGGCAACTCGAACCTTCAGCTCCCTCCACAGATTTTCTATGGGATTAAGGTCTGGAGACAGGCTAGGCCCCTCCAGGACCCTAATGTGCTTCTTCTTGAGCCACTCCTTTGTTGCCTTGGCCGTGTGTTTTGGGTTATTGTCATGCTGGAATACCCATCCACGACCCATTTTCAATGCCCTGGCTGAGGGAAGGAGGTTCTCACCCAAGATTTGACGGTACATGGCCCCATCCATCGTCCCTTTGATGCGGTGAAGTTGTCCTGTCCCCTTAGCAGAAAAACACCCCCAAAGCATAATGTTTCCACCTCCATGTTTGACGGTGGGGATGGTGTTCTTGGGGTCATAGGCAGCATTCCTCCTCCTCCAAACACGGGGAGTTGAGTTGATGCCAAAGAGCTCGATTTTGGTCTCATCTGACCACAACACTTTCACCCAGTTCTCTTCTGAATCATTCAGATGTTCACTGGCAAACTTCAGACGGGCCTGTATATGTGCTTTCTTGAGCAGGGGGACCTTGCTGGCGCTGCAGGATTTCAGTCCTTCACAGCGTAGTGTGTTACCAATTGTTTTCTTGGTGACTATGGTCCCAGCTGCCTTGAGATCATTGACAAGATCCTCCCATGTAGTTCTGGGCTGATTCCTCACCGTTCTCATGATCATTGCAACTCCACGAGGTGAGATCTTGCATGGAGCCCCAGGCCGAGGGAGATTGACAGTTATTTTGTGTTTCTTCCATTTGCGAATAATCGCACCAACTGTTGTCACCTTCTCACCAAGCTGCTTGGCGATGGTCTTGTAGCCCATTCCAGCCTTGTGTAGGTCTACAATCTTGTCCCTGACATCCTTGGAGAGCTCTTTGGTATTGGCCATGGTGGAGAGTTTGGAATCTGATTGATTGATTGCTTCTGTGGACAGGTGTCTTTTATACAGGTAACAAGCTGAGATTAGGAGCACTCCCTTTAAGAGTGTGCTCCTAATCTCAGCTCGTTACCTGTATAAAAGACACCTGGGAGCCAGAAATCTTACTGATTGAGGGGGGGTCAAATACTTACTTCCCTCATTAAAATGCAAATCAATTTATAACATTTTTGACATGCGTTTTTCTGGATTTTTTTGTTGTTATTCTGTCTCTCACTGTTCAAATAAACCTACCATTAAAATTATAGACTGATCATTTCTTTGTCAGTGGGCAAACGTACAAAATCAGCAGGGGATCAAATACTTTTTTCCCCTCACTGTATATATACAGTTGAATCGGAAGTTTACATACACTTAGGTTGGAGTTATTAAAACTTGTTTTTCAACCACTCCACAAGTTTCTTGTTAACAAACTATAGTTTTGGCAAGTTGGTTAGGACATCTACTTTGTGCATGACAAGTAATTTTTCCAACAATTGTTTACAGACAGATTATTTCACTTATAATTCACTGTATCACAATTCCAGTGGGTCAGAAGTTTACATACACTATGTTGACTGTGCCTTTAAACAGCTTGGAAAATTCCAGAAAATGATGTCATGGCTTTAGAAGCTTCTGATAGGCTAATTGACATAATTTGAGTCAATTGGAGGTGTACCTGCGGATGTATTTCAAGGCCTACCTTCAAACTCAGTGCCTCTTTGCTTGACATCATGGGAAAATCAAAAGAAATCAGCCAAGACCTACTTCATCCTTGGGAGCAATTGCTAACGCCAGAAGATACCACATTCATCTGTACAAACAATAGTACGCAAGTATAAACACCATGGGACCACGCAGCCGTCATACCGCTCAGGAAGGAGACAAGTTCTGTCTCCTAAAGATGAACTTACATTGGTGCGAAAAGTGCAAATCAATCCCAGAACAGCAGCAAAGGAACTTGTGAAGATGCTGGAGGAAACAGGTACAAAAATATCTATATCCACAGTAAAACGAGTCCTATATCGACATAACCTGAAAGGCCGCTCAGCAAGGAAGAAGCCACTGCTCGAAAACCGCCATAAAAAAGCCAGACTACGGTTTGCAACTGCACATGGGTACAAAGATGAGAAATACTTTTTGGAGAAATGTCCTCTGGTCTGATGAAACAAAAATATAACTGTTTGGCCATAATGACCATCGTTATGTTTGGAGGAGAAAGGGGGTCGCTTGCAAGCTGAAGAACACCATCCCAACCGTGAAGCACGGGGGTGGCAGCATCATGCTGTGGGGGGTGCTTTGCTGCAGGAGGGACTGGTGTACTTCACAAAATAGATCGCATCATGAGGAAGGAAAATTATGTGGATATATTGAAGCAACATCTCAAGACATCAGTCAGGAAGTTAAAGCTTGGTCGCAAATGGGTCTTCCAAATGGACAATGACCCCAAGCATACTTCCAAAGTTGTGGCAAAATCGCTTTAGGACAACAAAGTCAAGGTATTGGAATTGCCATCACAAAGCCCTGACCTCAATCCTATTTGTGGGCAGAACTGAAAAAGTGTGTGCGAGCAAGGAGGCCTACAAACCTGACTCAGTTATACCAGCTCTGTCAGGAGGAATGGGCCAAAATTCACCCAACTTATTGTGGGAAGCTTGTGGAAGGCTACCCGAAACGTTTGACCCAAGTTAAACAATTGAAAGGCAATGCTACCAAATACTAAATGAGTGTATGTAAACTTCTGACCCACTTGGAATGTGATGAATTAAGTAAAAGCTTAAATAAATCACTCTCTACTATTATTCTGACATTTCACATTCTTAAAATAAAGTGGTGATCCTAACTGACCTAAGACAGGGAATTTTTACTAGGATTAAATGTCAGGAATTGTGAAAAACTGAGTTTAAATGTATTTGGCTAAGGTGTAAACTTCCGACTTCAACTGTATATCTTCAACGATAATATTGTGATACTTTACTTTATCAACTGTTACCCCATCACTAATTGATATGATTTAAAAATATATATATATAATAATAATTGGTACAAGGCCAGCATAGATGTATTCTAGAAACACAGTGTCCTATCCTGTGCCCCTTTTGCAGTGCATAAAAACATACATCACTAGCACTGCATATGTCCAGGTTTCATATTATTTTGCTAATATTTAAGGTAGTATCCTACAGAAAAAGCTCTGCCTCCATGCTGAACTGAATCCTTGCCACGTGTGTTGGCTTTATAATATAATTACAACAGAGAGAAATTAATCTCAAGTGTGATAGGCCGATTTGGTAGTGGTAGCAGGAATCATTTGTTGTCATCTCCATTCGCCATTGGCTAATTACACACGGAAATAGCTTCGTCCTTTGCCACTACAATAGAAAAGTAGGCTATAAACATGGCAAGATGAGTCATGCAAATTTATACTCCCGGGCAAATTCTATCCACATCATGCAAGCATATTTATAGGTGTAGGGCCAATACCAACACAAACCAGGAAGCAAATGCAGTACCAGCAACCTTCTAATAATTAACTGACTATGCCTGAGAGACAGGACATTTCTCTGTATTAACTTCAAGGGTTGTTTCCCATTAAAGGTTCAGTGTACATGTAGATAGACTAGATGTTTTAAATTGCATTGATTTCATCTGCAAGGCTGGCACAACATTTGAGATACTGTACTACGAATATACAAAATGGACTGCTTCAGGATTATTGTTGAATTTCTGTAACAAGGCTATTTAGTTCCGTTTTGTTATTTTATCTCAGTTATTACCATGTTATTATTATCACATAGTTAACCAATACACGGAGGCAGACACCTTTCTGTCACGTACTCTGGTCTGAAAGATATCCTCCTGGTCTAACCACCACAGCTGGTAATGACAACTTTGCTTTGAGGACATGTTGGGCAAAGAGTAAAGTCAAGAATGTGTGTGGTATTCTCAGCATGCAGCACACTCTACGTCAAATTTGCAACACTGGCCACCCCTAAGTTTACAGGGGCAAATTGATCATGTAGGCAGAATTACAGCAGAAAAATTGGCTAAAAGTCTTAAGAACTATCAACCTATAAAGTACACTGAACAAAAATATAAACGCAACATGTAAAGTGTTGGTCCAATGTTTCATGAGCTGAAATAAAATATGTACTGAAGAGTATTTCTGTCTGTAATAAAGCCCTTTTGTGGGGAAAAACTCCTTCTGAGTGGGTGGGCCTGGCTGCCCATTGGGTTGGCCTATGCCTTCCCAGGCCCACCCATGGCTGCACCCCTACCCAGTCATGTGAAATCCATAGAATAGGGCCTAATCAATTTACTGATTTCCTTATATGAACTGTAACTCAGTAAAATCTTTGTTGCGTTTATATTTTTGTTCAGTATAGATATAGGACGCGATTAGATCCCCTGTAGCTCAGTTGGTAGAGCATGGCGCTTGCAACGCGAGGGTTGTGGGTTCGTTTCCCACGGGGGGGCAGTATGAAAATGTATGCACTCACTAACTGTAAGTCACTCTGGATAAGAGCGTCTGCTAAATTGACTAAAATGTAAATGTGAATTAAATGTCTAGTGTTACACGAGGATGAACTAACGTTAGCGCTACACAGCATAACACCTCTGCAAAATCTGACTTTCGGAGAGGCCTATGGCCAAATGTATATATTGGTGTACAGGATTGTAGTGAGCAATCTAAAAAAACAACAACTACAATCGCTAATCAACAGAATTAATATAGTTTTTGAGGCGGACTCAACATGGAGCCCAACACAAACAAGTACAACGTCAAACTAACTTACTACTATCGGGCCAACACCCACGTAATCCTACAGCCCTATTGGTCAAAACGCAGTTATAGCCCGCCTCCAGATATGCACGAATGATCGGCTTTGCTGTCAATCTCAGGAGATTTCACAGTAGGTTGAGACAGAAAACAACAAACAATTTAAAGGCTTGTTTTTGTGGCCTAAATAGCTAACTAAATACATGCAAAATTACCCCTTGACAGGCCGAATTCGCAAAGGAGATCATTTTACTGAGGTGTACGTAATCCTCTTAACATAACTTATTGAGAAAACACGCATATATAGTCAATATTATAAACACACGACGTGGATCTCGGTGACACTGAACAAAAGTAAGCATTGAAAACCGTCCCGACTAGCTGACGCCCATTCCCCGAAATGACCATTTGTCAACAAACTCGGTCAAATGTTGTCTTTATACTCTGCTCAGTTTACCTAGAATGTTCTAGATCTTTTTCTCGAGCTCTGTATCAGCATGGTGGGGGTGGGGGCGTGTACCCTGAGAGGATGTTGACGTGTGTAGATTTTAGTTGACCCAAAAAATAATTAATGGTGTAATATCTGGTTTCAACACCCACATGATCAAAAAGATCACAAAATGTTAATCTTAAAAACAATAATTTCGTAAAAAATAAAAAATAAAGCTATTGAAACGAGTTACAATGTGCCTGCACATATCTACAGTAGTCTTGATCAAACAAAAAAGGTTTGTCAAATAGGTAAGCCGTTTTAGTTCAGTAGGATTTAACGCGAAAATAGCTCAATCTTGTTCCCTACCAACCAGCTACATTATGGCCTCCGTCCCGCCCCTCTCACGGCAGCACGATACAACTAGCTCACCAAGAGGTAACAAGCATACGAATAAACATTATCCACAAAGTTTGGCAAATGGTTTTAAAATCGTTCAACTCACCTTTAGAAACCCCATATGAAAGTTTTGTGTCGTGTTTCGCTTCGTGTTTATTCCTATCTGAGCAATAACAAAGCCATTTCAATGGAGTCCACGCTACCTTTCTCTTGCGTTTGTTTTGTTTTTCTTCTTCCTGACAGGTTCCTGGAAAGCGCGTGACTACCTAGTCACGTGGTCCTTCACGGACCAATCGCAGTGAAGCTTTAGGATTGACCCAAAACTTTGCAAGTAAATTACGGTATCCTACAGCAACATTGCACACACTTCAGATGCTATAATACGGTTATCCAGACATTTATATTATATGGAAGTAATATAAATACTTCAATAATGACAATTATATTTTTCCAAAGGCCCTAGGTTACACTTACTTGGTGCAAGCATGAAACTCAAGTCCTTAGAGTTTACAAATAAAATACTGTACATTATAAATACCATCTTTGAATAGATCTGCCATAATACTATATGTTATGTACTGTGATTTGACATTGTTACTATGTTGGGAAAAATCAGTCATGATAAGATAAACATGGAACATACAGACTAGGTTAACTCATTTAGTTGTCATTACTGCCTGTACAGGACTTGCTTGGGCACATTTTGTCCCCAAAAATGTACAGTACAAAAACAAAATTACGAATTTTGAGGCATCTACAAATATTCATTGTAACAGACAAGTTGGTAAGATGAATAGACAACACAACATGAGTTTCGAGAAACACTTAAAGCTGATAGGATGAGCAAGGTCATGTGCATTCAATCATGGCTGAAAATCCTATATCATATATTCAGAGACCATTTAACCCAAAATACTTAGTAACTGTGTGGTTAATAAAATAAATATAAACTAAGCCAAGGATTCCATTGGTGGGAGGGTCTGAGCTCAGGGCCTTGTGGGACAGTCTGGAGGACTTAGATCTGCCTGCGCTCCCGGGCCACATGCCAGACTCTCTCTCTCGCTCGCTCGCTCTCGCTCTCTCTCTCTCTCTCTCTGCAGTAAGAAATAAAACAATCACTTCCACTCAATGACATTTTACATTGGAGTCATTTAGCAGACACTCTTATCCAGAGCGACTTAGTGCATACATTATTTTTTTTATTTTTCATACTGGCCCCCCGTGGGAATCGAACCCACAACCCTGGTGTTGCAAACGCCATGCTCTACCAACTGAGCTACATCCCTGCCGGCCATTCCCTCCCCTACCCTGGGCCAATTGTGCGCCACCCTATGGGTCTCCCGGTCACGGCCGGCTACGACAGAGCCTGGATTCGAACCAGGATCGGGAGTGGCTCTAGTGGCACAGCGATGTGCCTTAGACCACTGTGCCACTCGGGAGATATACGCTTTGTGTATCTCAACCACTCATTTTCAGATTCCTACACAGATATAACTTCACTAGATGCTGCTAAGTGTTTTACAGGCTAGCATGACTTCCATCTTGCAAGCTATTGCAGTATGTTTATTACCATTATCTTAGGTAAACCAAGAGTCAGATATAATGTTCAAAAAAGCTAAATGGACAGGTTTATGATACCTTTGTCCTTGGTCCTCCTAGGCCTTTCTCAGTAATTGAGGGCAGAGTCGTGGGCAGAGTCAGCGCCAGTGGAATTGCAGATACCAAATAGTGTCATTACTCAAAGCAGGTCCAAACAGTGGATTCAGCTGGGAGAGAATGACTATCAACCAGCTGTGGAAGAACAGGGACAAGAAAAACACATTATGATGGCCTTACGAGTCCATTCAATTTGCATATTCATTTTTATTTATATTTTTTCTTTCACCTTTATTTAACCAGGTAAGCCAGTTGAGAACAAGTTCTCATTTACAACTGCGACCTGGCCAAGATAAAGCAAAGCAGTGAGATAAAAACAACAACACAGAGTTACATATGGGGTAAACAAAACATAAAGTCAAAAATACAACAGAAAATATATATACAGTGTGTGCAAATGTAGCATGTTATGGAGGTAAGGCAATAAATAGGCCATAGTGCAAAATAATTACAATTTAGTATTAACACTGGAATGATAGATGTGCAAGAGATGATGTGCAAATAGAGATACTGGGGTGCAAATGAGCAAAATAGATAACAATATGGGGATGAGGTACTTGGGTGGGCTAATTTCAGATGGGCTGTGTACAGGTGGAAGCCGATTCTAGATTTAACTTTGGATTGGAGATGCTTAATGTGAGTCTGGAGGAGAGTTTACAGTCTAACCAGACACCTAGGTATTTGTAGTTGTCCACATACTCTAGGTCAGACCCGCCGAGAGTAGTGATTCTAGTCGGGTGGGCGGGTGCCAGCAGCGTTCGATTGAAGAGCATGCATTTAGTTTTACTAGTGTTTAAGAGCAGTTGGAGGCTACGGAAGGAGTGTTGTATGGCAGTGAAACTCGTTTGGGAGGTTTGTTAACACAGTGTCCAATGAAGGGCCAGATGTATACAAAATGGTGTCGTCTGCGTAGAGGTGGATCTGAGAGTCACCAGCAGCAAGAGCGACATCATTGATATACACAGAGAAAAGAGTCGGCCCGAGAATTGAACCCTGTGGCATCCCCATAGAGACTGCCATAGGTCCAGACAACAGGACCTCCGATTTGACACATTGAACTGAGGTGCACCCATGACCAGCTCAGAAACCGGATTGCTTAGCGGAGAAGG
This sequence comes from Coregonus clupeaformis, assembly GCF_020615455.1. Classification (NCBI taxonomy): domain Eukaryota; kingdom Metazoa; phylum Chordata; class Actinopteri; order Salmoniformes; family Salmonidae; genus Coregonus; species Coregonus clupeaformis. The sequence goes on along the minus strand of NC_059204.1, from coordinate 9,735,295 downwards.
TACGGTGGGATTGGAAATGGTCGGTGATCTGTTTGTTAACTTGGCTTTCAAAAACTTTCGAAAGGCAGGGCAGGATGGATATAGGTCAGGTAAGCTGTGCAAAACCTTACTTTATCTGGCTAGTCGCCGTTTGCGTTGCATGTGTCTTTGGTACAAAAAGCAATCAAAATATAGTGTGCAAATATTTTTCAAATTCTATACGAATATTATTTTTAACCCTCCCATTCCCATCCCCTGCCCCAAAGTCCAAGTACCGATAACCAAAGTACATTTTTGTCAGAGCCATCTAATAATACAATGCACAGACTCTGTGGCATATATCTACATGTTCCATGTTCTTATGTACATTCAGAATATCTTGAAAGAGCAGAAATACATAACAAACCCCTTGACCTTCCCTGCACCATGTTCTGCTCTCCCTCAGTGTAAAATGGTCCACTATCCTTCAACCACTTGTGTAATCATCTCACTTTAAATACAAGGCACAATGAACAGTACTGTTATTAAATACAAATATGAACACACCAAACTAAGGAACTTCAAACTCTTAGCCCTCTCATCCCTACTTTGCAAGAAGCCAATGGTGTTATCATTTGAAGAGACTTCAACCAAAGGGTATATAGATAGAGGGAATGGTTGGTTATAATCACATCATCTAGCTTATAGTCAGATGACTAAGAATCTTCCCATGCAAAGGATGGGAATATAGTGGCCTTCTGCTCAAGTCTATTTGAAATATCTTCTCAACTGCAAAAACACAGGACAATGGACTATAGAACCATCAGGCCAAATCGCAAAACAACCTTTCTCACTGCATTCCTGTGTATCCTATTTTTTAGCGTCATTCTGTCAAAGTAGACTTCCTTTTTTCATAATATTAGTAGTATTTCAGGTGCTTGTGTGTTTTTGTTGCCTTATAATGTGGTTGGCAGGTTGAGAGTATTGGGTAACATCTCCTCCTATGTGAATGCCATGGTACTAGAATGGGAAAGCAGACCACAACAGGTATGAAGTGTTCCCTATACCTCCACAACAGTATACACTATGGAATACCCAGTGGCTGTTTTTCATCTGGGAAGCACAGTTCAGTAAGGTGACAAAGACATGGGATTGACAAGTTAATATTTAGGTTTCAATACCAAATATCTCGTGCCATCTCGGTCAGTCTCACTCTAAATATAACGGCATCTTGTGTTGCCTTTCCCACCCTGGTACGCAGGCATGAAACGGGTAGTTTGAACAGCTTACAGGAAATGGCTACAGCTAGAACTGATAATCATTCTGTTTTGCTTGATTTTTCAACATAAACATTTCGGGAGGTATTTTTCATAGTGGCTTTGAATTCGCAAACACTGCGGCCCTAACCTCACTAGCCATGTGCACTAGCCACGCACAAATGGCGAGTAACAGACTACTAAGTGCAGAGATAGATACTAAGTTTCATTTCAGCACATGCTCACAGTATGAAGACATACATACATACATTTGGAGCGTGGTATGTATGTCTTCCCACAGGGCATGGTGATGCGATTCCTGGATGGAATGGGCATGCAGAGGGTGTGCCGTTACAGTGTCGGACAAGAATGGCTTTGAGTGTGCCATCAGCAGACGTCTACACTCTAGGCGTGGGTGCACGCGCAGCCCGACCAGTCCTCCAGTGGGATCCCCTTTGCCAGTGGTCTCTAGGATCTGGTTAACAAAGTCAGACGTCTGCCCGGCAACTGGTGACTTCACTGCAGAATGAAAAAGGACAAGTTTATAGAGTGCTGGATTTTTGCTGCTTCTAACAGCCATTGTTTAAACTGTGTTTGGGCTCCCTTTAAGAGTGTGCTCCTAATCTCAGCTCGTTACCTGTATAAAATACACCTGGGAGCCAGAAATCTTTCTGATTGAGAGGGGGTCAAATACTTATTTCCCTCATTAAAATGCAAATCAATGTATAACATTTTTGACATGCGTTGTTCTGGATTTTTCTCACCGTTCAAATAAACCTACCCTTAAAATTATAGACTGATAATTTCTTTGTCAGTGGGCAAGCGTACAAAATCAGCAGGGGATCAAATACTTTTTTCCCTCACTGTATATCCATCCTACCCTGCCTTTCGAAAGTATTTGAAAGCAAAGTTAACAAACAGATCACCCGACCACTCGAATCCCACCGTACCTTCGCTGCTATGCAATCTGGTTCCGAGCTGGTCATGGGTGCACCTCAGCCACACTCAAGGTCCTAAACTATATAATAACCGCGATTGATAAAAGACAGTACTGTGCAGCAGTCTTCATCGACCTGGCCAAGGCTTTTGACTCTGTCAATCACAGCATTCTTATTGGCAGACTAAATAGCCTTTGTTTCTCAAATGACTGCCTCGCCTGGTTCAACAACTACTTTTCAGATAGAGTTCAATGTGTCAAATCGGAGGGCCTGTTGTCTGGACCTCTGGCAGTCTCTATGGGGGTGCCACAGGGTTCAATTCTTGGGCCGACTCTATTCTCTGTGTATATCAATGATGTCTCTCTTGCTGCTGGTGACTCTCAGATCCACCTCTACGCAGACGACAACATTTTGAATACATCTGGCCCTTCATTGGACACTGTGTTAACAAACCTCCAAATGAGCTTCAATGCCATACAACACTCCTGCCGTGGCCTCCAACTGCTCTTAAACGCTAGTAAAACTAAATGCATGCTCTTCAATCGAACGCTGCTTGCACCCGCCCGCCCGACTAGAATCACTACTCTCGGCGGGTCTGACCTAGAGTATGTGGACAACTACAAATACCTAGGTGTCTGGTTAGACTGTAAACTCTCCTTCCAGACTCACATTAAGCATCTCCAATCCAAAGTTAAATCTAGAATCGGCTTCCTATTTCGCAACAAAGCCTCCTTCACTCATGCTGCTAAACATGCCCTCGTAAAACTGACTATCCTACCGATCCTTGACTTCAGCAATGTCATTTACAAAATAGCTTCCCACACTCAACTCAGCAAATTGGATGTAGTGCCATTCGTTTTGTCACCAAAGCCCCACATACTACCCACCATTGTGACCTGTACGCTCTCGTTGGCTGGCCCTCACTACATATTCGTCGCCAAACCCACTGGCTCCAGGTCATCTATAAATCACTTCTAGGCAAATCCCTGCCTTATCTTAGCTCATTGGTCACCATAGCAACACCCATCCGTAGTATGCGCTTCAGCAGGTATATCTCACTAGTCATCCCCAAAGCCAACACCTCCTTTGGCCGCCATTCCTTCCAGTTCTCTGCTGCAAATGACTGGAACGAACTACAAAAATCTCTGAAGCTGGAGACACTTATCTCCCTCATTAACTTTAAGCATCAGTTGTCAGAGCAGCTTACCGATCACTGCACCTGTACACAGCCCATCTGTAATTAGCCCACCCAACTACCTCATCCCCATATTGTTATTTACATTATTTATTTTGCTCATTTGCACCCCAGTATCTCTATTTGCACATCATCTTCTGCACATCTATCACTCCAGTGTTAATACTAAATTGTAATTATTTTGCACTATGGCCTATTTATTGCCTTACCGCCATAACTTACTACATTTGCACACACTGTATATAGATTTTCTATTTTCTATTGTGTTTTTGACTGTACGTTTTTGTTTATTCCATATGTAACTCTGTGTTGTTGTTGTTTTTAATCGCACTGCTTTGCTTTATCTTGGCCAGGTCGCAATTGTAAATGAGAACTTGTTCTCAACTGGCTTACCTGGTTAAATAAAGGTGAAATAAAATAAATAAAATGTGTTATTTCATAGTTTTGATATCTTCACTATTATTCTACAATGTAGAAGAGGGTAAAAATAAAGAAAGACCCTGGAATGAGTAGGTGTGTCCAACCTTTTGACTGGTACTGTAAGTATTCAGACCCTTTGCTATGAAACTTGAAATTGAGCTCAGGTGCATCCGGTTTCCATTGATCATACTTGAGATGTTTCTACAACTGGATTAGAGTCCACACCTGTGGTAAATTCAATTGATTGGACATGATTTGGAAAGGCACACACCTGTCTATTTAAGGTCCCACAATTGACAGTGCATTTCAGAGCAAAAACCAAGCCATGAGGTCGAAGGAATTGTCCGTAGAGCTCCGAGACAGGATTGTGTCGAGGCACAGATCTGGGGAAGGGTACCAAAATATTTCTGCAGCATTGAAGGTCCCCAAGAACACAGTGGCCTCCATCATTCTTAAACGGAAGAAGTTTGGAACCACCAAGACTCTTCCTAGAGCTGGCCGCCTGGCCAAACTGAGCAATCGGGGGAGAAGGGCCTTGGTCAGGGAGGTGACCAAGACCCGATGGTCACTCTGACAGAGCTCCAGAGTTCCTCTGTGGAGATGGGAGAACCTTCCAGAAGGACAACCATCTCTGCAGCACTCCACCAATCAGGCCTTTATGGTAGAGTGGCCAGATGGAAGCCACTCCTCAGAAAAAGGCACCTTGGAGTTTGCTCGGACTTTGCCAAAAGGCACCTAAAGGACTATCAGACCATAAGAAACAAGATTCTCTGATCTGATGGAACCAAGATTGAACTCTTTGGCCTGAATGCCAAGCGTCACGTCTGGAGGAAACCTGTCACCATCCCTATGGTGAAGCATGGTGGAGGCAGCATCATGCTGTGGGGATGTTTTTCAGTGGAAGGAAAGATGACCGGAGCAAAGTACAGAGAGATCCTTGATGAAAACCTGCTCAAGAACACTTAGGACCTCAGACTGGGGCAAAGGTTCACCTTCCAACAGGACAATGACCCTAAGCACACAGCTAAGACAACACAAGAGTGGCTTTGGGACAAGTCTCATTGTCCTTGAATGGCCCAGCCAGAGGCCGGACTTGAACCCGATCTAACATCTCTGGAGAGACCTGAAAATATCTGTGCAATGACGCTCCCCATCCAACCTGACAGAACTTGGGAGGTTCTGCAATGAAGAATGGGATAAACTCCCCAAATACAGGTGTGCCAAGCTTGTAGCATCATACCCAAGAAGACTCGAGGCTGTAATCGCTGCCAAAGGTGCTTCAACAAAGTACTGAGTAAATGGTCTGAATACTTATGTAAAAATGTCTAAAACACCTGTTTTTGCTTTGTCATTATGGGGTATTGTGTGTAGATTGATGAGGAAAAAAACAATTGAATCAATTTTAGAATAAGGCTGTAATGTAACAAAATGTGGAAAATGTCAAGGGGTCTGAATACTTTCCGAATGCACTGTATACATATAACAAGAACACCCCTTATGTAGTAACAGTAGTAGTAGTAGTAGTGATAGTAGTAGCAGTAGTGATAGTAGTAGCAGTAGTGATAGTAGTAGCAGTAGTGATAGTAGTAGCAGTAGTGATAGTAGTAGTAGTAGTGATAGTAGTAGCATTAGTGATAGTAGTAGTAGTGATAGTAGTAGTAGCATTAGTACATTTAAATTTTAGTCATTTAGCAGACACGCTTATCCAGAGCGACTTACAGTTTTTAGTGAGTGCATACATTTTTCATTCGTAGTAGCATTAGTGATAGTATTAGTAGTAGTAGTGATAGTAGAAGTAGTGATAGTAGTAGTAAGTGATAGTAGTAGTAGCATTAGTAGTAACATTAGTGATAGTAGTAATAGTAGTGATAGTAGTGAAAGTAGTAGTAGTGATAGTAGTGATAGTAGTAGTAGTGATAGTAGTAGTGGCGTGTATCAAAGTTAACTGTAACAAAGCAGAAAGAGAAGGTTCTGGAGAGCGAGAATTGAAAATATTTTAAAGGTTTCAAGGTGAGTATCCAGTACCTAGAGGCCAGTTTGTTCTTCTCCTTGCGGGAGCGTGGGCGGGCTGTGAGGGGCAGCTCACTGACCGGGGTCAGATCACTGATCACTTTGTTGAGCTTACGTAGCTCGTTCCCGATCTGCAGCAGCTTCCGAGGGTTAGGGGTCAAGTCCTCCACGTCCGTCCGCCGAGACTTCTTCAGAGTGTACTTCCCTGTTCACACAGCCGATCACCGAGCCAGTTAACCACTGAGACATGTCCCTTTGTCAGCAGGGACATTCAAATCCATTTGAGATAGAAATGTGTCTATTCAAAACCCATAAATGTACACTATGAATAATGGAACAGCAATGTTACATTTATAACCTACATACAGGGTGGAATATACTGTAAGATGTCATCTACTGTAATTGATGAACTATGAAGAGTGTGGCTTCCATCAAGTGCATCTGTAAAAGCGGGAATTCATACTTGCTCACATGATTGTGGTTCAATAGATAGTTTGTGGTGTGTGCTTGTACATGTGACCACTGACCAGATGAGCGTGTGTGTTTTATGAGAGATAAAGCTTGTCTCACCATGGTGTGGGCCGTTCCTCTGGTACATGTTGCTGGGCAGGGTCTCTCTGTCCCACTCAGAGGGCTTGAGCAAGCGTTCCTGCTTGGAGGGGGTGAGCTGCTCGCTGTACTCCCAGAAGTAGCGGCGCTTGCCCCTCTTCCTGGAGATCCCTGCCGTCAGCCCCTTCACGTCCTCCACCGCGTCATTGTCACATCCTGATCACAACAGGCAGGCCAGGGACAGGGAGGAAGGAGAAAGAGAGAGAGAATATTAGCAAGGGAGATAAGGGTGAGGGTAAAGAGATGAAGATGAGAGGAAGAGAGATTAAGAAAGAGAGAGAGATGAAAAAGGAGAGAGATGAAGATATGGAGAGAGTGATGATGAGAAAAGGGCAGAGGGTCAGTCGATCAGAGAGCCTTCCACTTATAAAACAGCTTAAATAAACCCCTTGACCCTGATGATTATACTGTCCAATCTCACCCACCCAAAGCACAAACATGACCCCATTCTCAAGATCCCTTTATAATCCAGAATGCTGACTCACTGGTCCACAATGGGCCAGGCCAAGTTCACCAATCACACATTTCCTTTCCGAGTGACTCTTCAGCTACAAAGAGATTCCTAACTAGAACTCTGTGAATTTTCTATACAGGGAGCTGACATTTGTAATAAACTGCCGGACTCATTCAGGGCCAATGTGGGTGTCAAAAAAAGGTGAATGTCTACCTGATATATGGCTACCTGGCTCGGAGAAGGCGTCGCTCATGTCCTCATCTTTATCCTCCTCATAATCATCGTCCTCCTCCTCATCTTCCTCATCATCGTTCTCAGAGAGCTCATGCTCGCTGCCAAAACCCTCATCATGATCTTCATCCAGATCTTCATCCAGCTCCACCCCCTCAGCATCTTCTTCGTCCTCCCCCACCTCCTCCTCTTCCTCCTCCTCCTCTTCCTCCTCCTCTTCCTCCATCTCAGTGAGGGCTTTCCGGCCAGCCTGGCTCGGGTTAGGAACAAGGAGTAGTTGTGCTCCTCTTCCTTCTTCTTGTCAGAGACTGGGTCACTCCCACTGGCAGTCAGCAGGGTCTCGCTGGCACCAGCCCCAGCTACAGGGTAGTGGAGTATGGGGGGCACAGCTCCAGACGTGCCCACTGAGGCAGGTGGCATCTCCCGGCGAGGCAGCTCTACTGTCTTCTCATAGGCCAGGGTGCTGGCGGAGGCGGAGGCAGAGGCTGCAGTAGCAGGAGCAGCCACGGGGGCAGCACAGCCAGACGTGGTGGCCAGCTCAGGGGGCTTGCTGCTGTACGTGAAGTGGTTTTCAGCCTCAACCTGATGGGAGGGCATGTCGACTAGGGGCCGGTGGGGCATGCTGACGCGAACCTTTGCCTTGCGCACGTAGTCATTGCAGTGGTAGCCCAGGGTGGCCATCTTGCTGGTCCCCTGGGCCTTGGACATTGTCTCTGTGCTGGGACGGGACAGGCCAGGTGGCCTTCTGGGAACCCTTGGCAAAGTCGCCCAGGGGGTTCCTGACCAGGTTGGAGCAGGAAGAGGAGGGCCCGGGGCGGGCGGCTGTTTTCTTGCTCAGGGGAGAGTGGGTGGAGGGAGGTGTGCTGCTTCTGGCCCCCTATCAGCAGATCAGGGTGGTAGAGCGTGTCGCACACAGGGGGCTGTGAGTCCTCGCTGTTGAGCTGGGCCAGGGTGGGGGTCCGGCCAATCACCTCCTCGTCCTGGTAGGGGCTGGAGAAGTCATCCAGGCCTGCCTCCTTGGTGCCCCAGATGTCACAGCTGGTGAAACGGGTGTACTTGGTCAGGTCCTCCCAGTACGTATCCCACTGCTCAAAGTTAGAGCTGTAGGCCGGATCGCTGTCCACCAGCTCCATGAGGTGCTCCCCACACTCCATCATCTCCTTGCAGTCCCCCACCGTGAAGTGATCAACTCTAGGACTTTGGCGACCAGTCATATCTCTGTCCTGGGGAGGAAAGGAAAGTACAGAGATGAAAATAGTGCATAGAATTGACATTATTGCCCTATCCTTTGATAGATGTGTGATAAGGATAAGTATGCAACCATCTTCAAACAACAATATTTTGTGTAAATAAAGAGGTTACATTTTTTATTGTATTGTCATAACGTGTTGTGTTCTTTACTACACCACCTGTCCTGCCTCTCTGTATGTGTATTTATCAGGGATCAACATTAGCTGTTGCCAAGGCAGCAGCTACTCTTCCTGGGGTCCAAACAACATTAAGGCACTTACATCACACATAAAACAAAAGATAAAAACAGTACATCACATAACATTATTACACCACTACATATCTACAATACAAAATGTATAATACCACCATTCAACAATATTACAATGTGTGCGTATGCATGTGTCTGTACCTGTGTGTGTGTGTGTGTCTCTTCACAGTTCCCACTGTTCCATAAGGTGTATTTTTATCTTTTTTATCTGATTCTACTGCTTGCATCAGTTACCTGATGTGGAATAGAGTTCTTTGTAGTCAAGTATTTTACAATTATTTCACTCCACCCGCTAAATAATAAATGTGATTTCATTTCGATGTAGTACTGTGCGCCTCCCATAGTCTGTTCTTGACTTGGGGATTGTGAAGAGACCTCTGGTGGCATGTCTTGTGTGGTATGCATGAGTGTCCGAGCTGTGTGCCAGTAGTTTAAAAAACAGACAGCTCGGTGCATTCAACATGTCAATACTTCTCACAAAAACAAGTAGTGATGAAGTCAATCTCTCCTCCACTTCGAGCAATGAGAGATTGACATGCATATTATTAATGTTAGCTCTTTGTGTACATCCAAGGGCCAGCCGTGCTGCCCTGTTCTGAGTCCCTCTTTGTGGCACCTGACCACACGACTGAACAGTAGTCCAGGAGAGACAAAACTAGGGCCTGTAGGCCCTGCCTTGTTGATAGTGTTGCAGAGCAGCGCTTTATTATGGACAGACTTCTCCCCCATTTTAGCTACTGTTGTATCAACATGTTTTGACCATGACAGTTTACAATCCAGGGTTACTACAAGCAGTTTAGTCACCTCAACTTGCTCAATTTCCACATTACTTATTACAATATTTTGTTGAGGTTTAGGGTTTAGTGAATGATTTGTCCCAAATACAATGGTTTTAGTTTTTATTTAAATATTTTGGACTCATTTATTCCTTGCCACCCGTTCTGAAACTAACTGCATCGCTGTTAGGTGTTGCAGTCATTTCAGTCGCTGTAGTAGCTGACGTGTATAGTGTTGAGTCATCTGCATACATAGACACACTGGCTTTACTCAAGGCCAGTGGCATGTCATTAGTAAAGATTGAAAAAAAGTAAGGGGCCTAGACAGCTGCCTTGGGGAATTCCTGATTCTACCTGGATTCTGTTGGAGAGGCTTCCATTAAAGAACACCCTCTGTGTTCTGTTAGACAGGTAACTCTTTATCCACAATATAGCAGGGGTTGTAAAGCCATACACGTTTCTCCAGCAGCAGACTATGATCGATAATGTCAAAAGCCACACTGAAGTCTAACAAAACCGCCCCCACAATCTTTTTATCATAAATTTCTCTCAGCCAATCAGTAATTTGTGTAAGTGCTGTGCTTGTTGAGTGTCCTTCCCTATAAGCATGCTGAAAGTCTGTTGTCAATTTGTTTACTGTAAAATAGAATTGCCTCTGGTCAAACACAATTATTTCCGAAAGTTTACTAAGGGTTGGTAACAGGCTGATTGGTCGATTATTTGAGCCAATAAAGGGGGCTTTACTATTCTTGGGTAGCGGAATGACTTTTGCTTCCCTCCAGGCCTGAGGGCACACACTTTCTAGTAGGCTTAGATTGAAGATATGGCAAATAGCAGTGGCAATATTGTCCGCTATTATCCTTTTCCATCCCAGTTGTCAGACCCCGGTGGCTTGTCATTGTTGATAGACAACAATAAATTTGTTCACCTCTTCCACACTCACTTTACGGAATTCAAAATGACAACGCTCGTCTCTAATCATTTGGTCAGTTATACATGGATGTGTAAGTTTGGCGTTTGTTGCTGGCATGTAATGCCTAAATTTGCTAATCTTGCCAATGAAAAAATCATTAAAGTTGTTGCCAATATCAGTTGGTTTTGTGATGAATGAGCCATCTGATTCAATGAATGATGGAGCAGAGTTTGCCTTTTCGCCCAAAATGTCATTTAAGGTGCTCCAGAGCTTTTTACTATCATTCTTTATATAATTATTTCTATCATCTGTAAGCTGTGATCCTGCCAGAGGCTCCTCTGCACGGAGAACACTTACCAGTTCGTACATGAAGTCTGGGTCTGTGCTACTCGCCAACAGGTCCGTGCTGGTCAGCGACTGATCAGCAAAAGTATAATTTTGAAAGAAATCCCCAAAGGGAAGATCCATTCCACTGATGCCGGGCTAAGGGGAAATAAACATTCCAAACTATTCAACCTGTTGCAATTCCTGTTGTCCTGTTACAATACTCTGACCAACATGTTTAAATACTGCTTTTCCATTTCAGAGTGAACAGAGATAATTATACTGAACAAAAATAAAAACGCAACATGTAAAGTGTTTGTCCATCGTTTCATGAGCTGAAATAAAATATCCCAAAAATGTTCCATATGCACAAAAGCTTATTTCTCTCAAATTCTCTGTACAAATTTGTTTACATCCCTGTTAGTGAGCATTTCTCCTTTGGCATATCAAGAAGCTGATTAAACAGCATGATCCTTACAGACACAGGCCACTCTAAAATGTGCAGTTTTGTCACACAACACAATGCCACAGATGTCTCAAATTGAGGGAGCATGCAATTGGCATGCTGACTGCAGGAATGTCCACCTGAGCTGTTGCCAGGATATTGAATGTTCATTTCCCTACCATAAGTCGCCTCCAACATCATTTTAGAGAATTTGGCAGTACGTCCAACTGGCCTCACGACTGCAGACCACGTGTAACCACACCAGCCCAGGACCTCAACATCCAGCTTCTTCACCTGCAGGATAATCTGAGGGGGGAGGGCAGGGGTGCTGAGGAGTATTTCTGTCTGTAATAAAGCCCTTTTGTGGGGAAAAACTCATTCTGATTGGCTGGTCCTGGCTCCTCAGTGGGTGGGCCTATGCCCTCCCAGGCCCACCCTAATCCATAGATTTGGGCCTAATGAATTTATTTAAATTGACTGATTTCCTTGAACTGTAACGCAGTAAACATTTTGAAATTGTTGCGTTTATATTTTTGTTCAGTATAGTTGTAGTAAAGAGGCAATCTGTTTTGAGGCTACACAGTGTTTGTTTACAATCGTAAAACAAGCTTATATATTTTGGGTTCTGATGGGGTACGACAGTTAAACTAAGGTCATGAGGCATTATAAGTTATATTCTTTAAGAATCAATGGGTATATATATATATAATTCACTTAAAAGTTTTTAAAAAATGGATGAACCAACCGCAGATTGCCCCTTTAACATTTAGTTAAGCATGGAGAGTAACAGTGAACAAACAACATTTGTGGGGTTGGGTCAACCAGGATAAAAGGGGGAATGTTCCCATGGACATGGGAAATCGCCATAGGCTGTCTGTCCACTGACAGCTATATCAAATAATTGTATAACTAACCGGCTCATTGCTCCATCTGTGGCTATATCGTCCACAGAGTAATTGCAGAACAACTAGACTGAGGTTTGTCAGTTTTAGCCTACAGACTGTACATTAACAGTCCAGCAACCTAGTTGTTTTCACTTCAGAAGTTGGTCAATTGCAAGATTATGGAGAGACAAGTGGCTAAAGCTGGACCATTTCTAAAGAACCCTCCCTTCCATTACCTGAGGCATCGCCGAGCACCGATCGCTGTTCCTTATTGTGAATTCTTCCTCCACCTTGTGTCCCAGTCGTCTTTGGATGATGTCAACCGACAGTAGAAAAATCTATGAGTTAATTAACAAAAAGAGTCTTCTTTATTGTGGAAAACTCTGTGAACTCATGGAAGTCTAGTTCTCTTCTGATGCCTGGTGTCTGGAGAGAGATGAGAACACAGGGGGAATAGAAGGGTTAAATTAGTAAGATATTACATATATATTTTCCTACTTCACCAACTACGATCTTATCCGCCTCAAATATATAATACTGTCACTTAGCCTGCAAGCTGAGATTATGTGCAGATCGTCAAACACTGCTTCTGAGAGTGACTGTCAAGACCGGCTGTTCATTTAAATCAGAACACATAGCCTACTTCTATCAACTCTAGTGTGATAGTTATTAACTCATGACTGCGTTGGTGACGCTCAGTGCAAACTGGGGGTCTTCCATGTTTGTAAAAAAGACATAGTCGAAGCCGAGCAAAGTTGCAGACATTGTCCGGTTGCAGCATTTCAGATCCAGAAAATACACTGCAGGCAGCAGATTAGTTTGATGCGAGACAGAATGAGCGTTGAATAAACACTGGGTGTAGGCTATTTTTAAATGACTCTAGCTAGCTACCATTCCCCACTGCCAACTAAGAGTCACAAAGAGAGGGAGCAGAGTCGCTGGACCTCGTTTGCATAACAAATCATGAAAAATATGCTGGGGAGGGGGAGGGCACTGTGCTGGCCAGCTGTGACACAGAGCAAAACAACCCTGCTCCTCTAGTGGCGGATGACATTTCCTCCTGGTGTGCCAACTCAGTCAAATGAGCTTCTTATCACCCGTCTGCTTTTCACACAGCAGCTTTTGCCCGCAGAGGAAAAACACCAACAGAAAAACACCACCTCTTCCTCTCTCTGCCTGCCACAGCATCACACACACACACACACACACACAGCAGAGCAGTAGGACTGGCTGAAACTAGTTACGCATGCCAAGTCGGCGTTACCGGTTACGCATGCCAAGTCGGCGTTACCGGTTACGCATGCCAAGTCGGCGTTACCGGTTACGCATGCCAAGTCGGCGTTACCGGTTACGCATGCCAAGTCGGCGTTACCGGTTACGCATGCCAAGTCGGTGTTACCGGTTACGCATGCCAAGTCGGCGTTACCGGTTACGCATGCCAAGTCGGCTTTACCGGATACGCATACCAAGTCGGCGTTACCGGTTACGCATACCAAGTCGGCGTTACCGGTTACGCATACCAAGTCGGCGTTACCGGATTAGCATACCAAGTCGGCGTTACCGGATTAGCATAACAAGTCGGCGTTACCGGATACGCATACCAAGTCGGCGTTACCGGATACCAAGTCGGCATTGCCGGTTACACATACCAAGTCAGTGTTACTGGTTACACATAGCTCACTTTAGGAGCGAGATGTGTTGACGAGTCTTAAAATTCCATGCAAAGGAAAAGTTATGTGCTGTGAGTGAGGTCCTGGTCCTGAAAATACACCCACCTGTTAGAGCCACTCAGATGAAGGAGATTGTGTTTTGGGAGGCACTGTGGGGAAGCCCTTGCTGCAATGTGCTGATGCCATGCGAAACTGCCATGCCAGCCTGGCTACTGCACTCTGCCATTTTAATATCTTTGTCCCCCTAAACACACTGCGTGATGCCTACAGCAACAGTTTCTAAAATGCACGCTACAGAGTAGGTCTATCTCTTATGCCACTCACTTCCTAGTCAGATTTCTCTGATGATAGGTTTCTGTTGATGGTAGAATAAGGAGATGAAAGGAAGGCAGAAATAATAGCAGAATTCAGACATAAACAACTGTGTGCCACACACCCGGTATTGACAGCATTGTAGTCCATCTAGATTAGGGTAGGCTACATGTCTTAGCCTTGTTGGCGCATTAATGAATATTTTGAAATTGGATATCACGACTAAAGCATAATGGGCTCTTCAGTATGCTACGCGGACAGGTTAAGTCAGTTTACCATGGGTACTAACATTATATGGGTCTCAATCAATTATTTATATATACACACTAGATGACTGAAAGGGAGCGCAGTTCTGAAGCCACCGCGCATCCATTTTACTACTCCCCCACCATTATAAAAAAGATTTTGGAAGCTATAGAAATGCATGTATTAATGTCTACATTCGTTTTTGCCACATTTATTATATCACAGACACCTTACTGCATCCTTTTTAACTGTATTACGTGAGCTAAACATACAAATAAAAAATATAGCAAGCCATTTTCCTTATATATATTATTTTATATAATTTTTTGAGTACTAATGTAACTGTCCCCACTACAATCCCAAAAAAAGGAAATGCATGTGACTTTGTCCTTGAAACATTTCATTGAAATACTGTATCATTCCATTCATTCCTATAGAGGACTGCTTCTGAGTACCACCAATATGGCCGACCAGTGGCTTCAAATCCGCTCATTGGCCAATAAATAGCATCAGCAATCTAGATTTTATATACATCATTGGTCACAATGGATGCCACAAGCTGCTCCTGACGGACATTGAACTTCACTATGCATTAGCTGGCTTCAAAAGGTCTCAACACAATTGGAAAGGCATTAAGCCACAGGCCTTAAGAAAAATGAGCCCCCTTCACAATCTGATTATGTGGGAAAGAACGACAGATACAAGGGACAGTCATACTCATGTACCAACTTCAAGGTGGGAGGGTCTCACACAAGCACACAAACAACATTTAGGCTAAAACAGCCAGCAAATTACAATTTAAAAGGGGGGGGGGCACGCTTTCTGTGTAAACTTAAACCAGATATAATGGACCTACATATTTTTGACAAAAATGGAAAGGGGGATACCTAGTCAGTTGTTCAACTGAAATGTGTCTTCTGCATTTAACCCAACCCCTATGATCCCTGACAACAATGAGTACGGTTACATGCACACAATAATATGATTATTGTGAATAGTCATTCATATAATAGTTCGATTTAAACCTTTACATGCATTGCAAGAAGAATGATTTCCCTAATAATCCTGTTTACATGGACATGAACATGAAATCAGGCTACCTGATGGGACTTTGTGAAAAAAATTCTAAGACGCATACTTTCAGTTTTTCCGAACTCACTTCACTCGCCCAAAAGAAAGCAGCTTGCGCTGGTCATGTGCTGATCAAACACACCACTAGAACTCTGATGAAGGCATTTGTTTACATGTCCTAATAATTAGAAAGATTGCTCAGAAAAACAGGTGTTTTAATCAGCATATGCTTACTTCGATTATGACCTCAAGCTGATTAAGATAAGCAGAGTAAGGTGTTTACATGACTAATGCCATAACCAGCCTACTGCCATAATCAGTTTAATATCGAATGATTAGTGTGCACGTAAACATACTCAAAGTTTCATTGCATGTTTTCTTACCGGTATCCAGTAATATGAAACCACATAGAACAACCAACAAGACTACCTAGAGTCCTACGCCATGTTGCAAACTTCCTTCACATTCTCTACTTAATAGCCATTCGGCACTTAATTTGTATAACCGACATGTCACAGGATTTATTTTACTGTAGAGCAGACACAGGCTGTTCTCAGTTCTGTGACCTCGATGTGAAACATGGTCATGCTCTGTGGCTTTGGTTGTCAACAGGAAGAACCGATCACGACAGGCTATAGGGATATTTATTAGTCAGCTCATTTATAAATGCAGCATATTGATATTAGGGCTGGGAATTGACATGGACCTCACGATACGATCATGATACTTAGGTGCCGATATGATGTATTGTAATTCTAACATGATTCTATAGGCTTCGTATTGCATTTTGATACTGCGATTCTTCCAAACATATTGCTCACTGTATGTTTGCTGCAGAGGGACAAGAGAGAGCCATGAGAAAATGGTAATAAAAGCGCTGAAAACATGTTGGCTCAACGTTTTTTTTTTTTATGGAGACCAAGATATAAGGAGAAATACCAGCGTTTTTAGCGCAGATACTGCCAACTGGCGCTAGCTAACGTTAACAACCTAGCCAAAAAAAATATAAATATACACTACCAGTCAAAAGTTTGGACACACCTACTCATTCAAGGGTTTTTCTTTATTTCTACATTGTAGAATAATAGTGAAGACATCAAAACTATGAAATAACACATATGTAATCATGTAGAAACCAAAAAAGTGTTAAACAAATCAAGATATATTTTATATTTGAGATTCTTCAAATAGCCACACTTTGCCTTGATGACAGCTTTGCACACTCTTGGCATTCTCTCAACCAGCTTCACCTAGAATGCTTTTCCAACAATCTTGAAGGAGTTCTCATATATGCTGAGCACTTGTTGGCTGCTTTTCCTTCACTCCGCGGTCCGACTCATCCCAAACCATCTCAATTTGGTTGAGGTCGGGGGATTATGGAGGCCAGGTCATCTGATGCGGCACTCCATCACTCACCTTGGTAAAATAGCCCTTACACAGCCTGGAGGTGTGTTGGGTCATTGTCCTGTTGAAAAACAAATGATAGTCCCACTAAGCCCAAACCAGATGGGATGGCATATCGCTGCAGAATGCTGTGGTAGTCATGCTGGTTAAGTGTGCATTGAATTCTAAATAAATCACAGACAATGTCACCAACAAAGCACCCCCACACCATCACACCTCCTCCTCCATGCTTCACGGTGGGAACTACACATGCGGAGATCATCCGTTCACCTACTCGGCGTCTCACAAAGAAACGGAAGTTGGAACCAAAAATCTCACATTTGGACTCATCAGACAAAAGGACAGCTTTCCAGTGGTCTAATGTCCATTGCTCGTGTTTCTTGGCCCAAGCAAGTATTTTCTTCTTATTGGTGTCCTTTAGTAGTGGTTTCTTTGCAGCAATTCGACGATGAAGGCTTGATTCACACAGTCTCCTCTGAACAGTTGATGTTGAGATGTGTCTGTTACTTGAACTCTGTGAAGCATTTATTTGGGCTGCAATTTCTGAGGCTGGTAACTAATGAACTTATCCTCTGCAGCAGAGGTAACTCTGGGTCTTCCTTTCCTGTGGCGGTCCTCATGAGCCAGTTTCGTCATAGCGCTTGATGGTTGTTGTGACTACACTTGAAGAAACGTTCAAAGTTCTTGACATTTTCCAGATTTTCTGACCTTCATGTCTTAAAAGTAATGATGGACTGTCGATTCTCTTTGCTTATTTGAGCTATTCTTGCCATAATATGGACTTTTAACAAATAGGGCTATCTTCTGTATACCACCCCTACCATGTCACAACACAACTGATTGGCTCAAACGCATTAAGAAGGAAAGAAATTCCACAAATTAACTTTTAAGAAGGCACACCTGTTAATTTAAATGCATTCCAGGTGACTACCTCATGAAGCTGGTTGAGAGAATGCCAAGAGTGTGCAAAGCTGTCATCAAGGCAAAGGGTGGCTATTTGAAGTGTCTCAAATATAAAGTATATTTTCATTTCTTTAATACTTTTTGGGTTACTACATGATCCCATTTGTGTTGTTTCATAGTTTTGATGTCTTCACTATTATTCTACAATGTAGAAAATAGTAAAAATAAAGAAAAACCCTTGAATGAGTAGGTGTTCTAAAACTTGACCGGTAGTGTACAGTGAGGGAAAAAAGTATTGATCCCCTGCTGATTTTGTACGTTTGTCCACTGTCAAAGACATGATCAGTCTATAATTTTAATGGTAGGTTTATTTGTACAGTGAGAGACAGAATAACAACAAAAAAATCCAACAAAAACGCATGTCAAAAATATTATAAATTGATTTGCATTTTAATTAGGGAAATTAGTATTTGACCCCTCTGCAAAACGTGACTTAGTACTTGGTGGCAAAACCCTTGTTGGCAATCACAGAGGTCAGACGTTTCTTGTAGTTGGCCACCAGGTTTTTTTTTTTTTAATTGTCATTTAGCAGACGCTCTTATCCAGAGCGACTTACAGGAGCAATTAGGGTTAAGTGCCTTGCTCAAGGGCACATCAACAGATTTTTCACCTAGTCGGCTCGGGGATTAGAACCAGCGACCTTTCGGTTACTGGCACAACGCTCTTAACCACTGAGCTACCTGCCACCCCTCTCAGGAGGGATTTTGTCCCACTCCTCTTTGCACATCTTCTCCAAGTCATTAAGGTTTCGAGGCTGACGTTTGGCAACTCGAACCTTCAGCTCCCTCCACAGATTTTCTATGGGATTAAGGTCTGGAGACAGGCTAGGCCCCTCCAGGACCCTAATGTGCTTCTTCTTGAGCCACTCCTTTGTTGCCTTGGCCGTGTGTTTTGGGTTATTGTCATGCTGGAATACCCATCCACGACCCATTTTCAATGCCCTGGCTGAGGGAAGGAGGTTCTCACCCAAGATTTGACGGTACATGGCCCCATCCATCGTCCCTTTGATGCGGTGAAGTTGTCCTGTCCCCTTAGCAGAAAAACACCCCCAAAGCATAATGTTTCCACCTCCATGTTTGACGGTGGGGATGGTGTTCTTGGGGTCATAGGCAGCATTCCTCCTCCTCCAAACACGGGGAGTTGAGTTGATGCCAAAGAGCTCGATTTTGGTCTCATCTGACCACAACACTTTCACCCAGTTCTCTTCTGAATCATTCAGATGTTCACTGGCAAACTTCAGACGGGCCTGTATATGTGCTTTCTTGAGCAGGGGGACCTTGCTGGCGCTGCAGGATTTCAGTCCTTCACAGCGTAGTGTGTTACCAATTGTTTTCTTGGTGACTATGGTCCCAGCTGCCTTGAGATCATTGACAAGATCCTCCCATGTAGTTCTGGGCTGATTCCTCACCGTTCTCATGATCATTGCAACTCCACGAGGTGAGATCTTGCATGGAGCCCCAGGCCGAGGGAGATTGACAGTTATTTTGTGTTTCTTCCATTTGCGAATAATCGCACCAACTGTTGTCACCTTCTCACCAAGCTGCTTGGCGATGGTCTTGTAGCCCATTCCAGCCTTGTGTAGGTCTACAATCTTGTCCCTGACATCCTTGGAGAGCTCTTTGGTATTGGCCATGGTGGAGAGTTTGGAATCTGATTGATTGATTGCTTCTGTGGACAGGTGTCTTTTATACAGGTAACAAGCTGAGATTAGGAGCACTCCCTTTAAGAGTGTGCTCCTAATCTCAGCTCGTTACCTGTATAAAAGACACCTGGGAGCCAGAAATCTTACTGATTGAGGGGGGGTCAAATACTTACTTCCCTCATTAAAATGCAAATCAATTTATAACATTTTTGACATGCGTTTTTCTGGATTTTTTTGTTGTTATTCTGTCTCTCACTGTTCAAATAAACCTACCATTAAAATTATAGACTGATCATTTCTTTGTCAGTGGGCAAACGTACAAAATCAGCAGGGGATCAAATACTTTTTTCCCCTCACTGTATATATACAGTTGAATCGGAAGTTTACATACACTTAGGTTGGAGTTATTAAAACTTGTTTTTCAACCACTCCACAAGTTTCTTGTTAACAAACTATAGTTTTGGCAAGTTGGTTAGGACATCTACTTTGTGCATGACAAGTAATTTTTCCAACAATTGTTTACAGACAGATTATTTCACTTATAATTCACTGTATCACAATTCCAGTGGGTCAGAAGTTTACATACACTATGTTGACTGTGCCTTTAAACAGCTTGGAAAATTCCAGAAAATGATGTCATGGCTTTAGAAGCTTCTGATAGGCTAATTGACATAATTTGAGTCAATTGGAGGTGTACCTGCGGATGTATTTCAAGGCCTACCTTCAAACTCAGTGCCTCTTTGCTTGACATCATGGGAAAATCAAAAGAAATCAGCCAAGACCTACTTCATCCTTGGGAGCAATTGCTAACGCCAGAAGATACCACATTCATCTGTACAAACAATAGTACGCAAGTATAAACACCATGGGACCACGCAGCCGTCATACCGCTCAGGAAGGAGACAAGTTCTGTCTCCTAAAGATGAACTTACATTGGTGCGAAAAGTGCAAATCAATCCCAGAACAGCAGCAAAGGAACTTGTGAAGATGCTGGAGGAAACAGGTACAAAAATATCTATATCCACAGTAAAACGAGTCCTATATCGACATAACCTGAAAGGCCGCTCAGCAAGGAAGAAGCCACTGCTCGAAAACCGCCATAAAAAAGCCAGACTACGGTTTGCAACTGCACATGGGTACAAAGATGAGAAATACTTTTTGGAGAAATGTCCTCTGGTCTGATGAAACAAAAATATAACTGTTTGGCCATAATGACCATCGTTATGTTTGGAGGAGAAAGGGGGTCGCTTGCAAGCTGAAGAACACCATCCCAACCGTGAAGCACGGGGGTGGCAGCATCATGCTGTGGGGGTGCTTTGCTGCAGGAGGGACTGGTGTACTTCACAAAATAGATCGCATCATGAGGAAGGAAAATTATGTGGATATATTGAAGCAACATCTCAAGACATCAGTCAGGAAGTTAAAGCTTGGTCGCAAATGGGTCTTCCAAATGGACAATGACCCCAAGCATACTTCCAAAGTTGTGGCAAAATCGCTTTAGGACAACAAAGTCAAGGTATTGGAATTGCCATCACAAAGCCCTGACCTCAATCCTATTTGTGGGCAGAACTGAAAAAGTGTGTGCGAGCAAGGAGGCCTACAAACCTGACTCAGTTATACCAGCTCTGTCAGGAGGAATGGGCCAAAATTCACCCAACTTATTGTGGGAAGCTTGTGGAAGGCTACCCGAAACGTTTGACCCAAGTTAAACAATTGAAAGGCAATGCTACCAAATACTAAATGAGTGTATGTAAACTTCTGACCCACTTGGAATGTGATGAATTAAGTAAAAGCTTAAATAAATCACTCTCTACTATTATTCTGACATTTCACATTCTTAAAATAAAGTGGTGATCCTAACTGACCTAAGACAGGGAATTTTTACTAGGATTAAATGTCAGGAATTGTGAAAAACTGAGTTTAAATGTATTTGGCTAAGGTGTAAACTTCCGACTTCAACTGTATATCTTCAACGATAATATTGTGATACTTTACTTTATCAACTGTTACCCCATCACTAATTGATATGATTTAAAAATATATATATATAATAATAATTGGTACAAGGCCAGCATAGATGTATTCTAGAAACACAGTGTCCTATCCTGTGCCCCTTTTGCAGTGCATAAAAACATACATCACTAGCACTGCATATGTCCAGGTTTCATATTATTTTGCTAATATTTAAGGTAGTATCCTACAGAAAAAGCTCTGCCTCCATGCTGAACTGAATCCTTGCCACGTGTGTTGGCTTTATAATATAATTACAACAGAGAGAAATTAATCTCAAGTGTGATAGGCCGATTTGGTAGTGGTAGCAGGAATCATTTGTTGTCATCTCCATTCGCCATTGGCTAATTACACACGGAAATAGCTTCGTCCTTTGCCACTACAATAGAAAAGTAGGCTATAAACATGGCAAGATGAGTCATGCAAATTTATACTCCCGGGCAAATTCTATCCACATCATGCAAGCATATTTATAGGTGTAGGGCCAATACCAACACAAACCAGGAAGCAAATGCAGTACCAGCAACCTTCTAATAATTAACTGACTATGCCTGAGAGACAGGACATTTCTCTGTATTAACTTCAAGGGTTGTTTCCCATTAAAGGTTCAGTGTACATGTAGATAGACTAGATGTTTTAAATTGCATTGATTTCATCTGCAAGGCTGGCACAACATTTGAGATACTGTACTACGAATATACAAAATGGACTGCTTCAGGATTATTGTTGAATTTCTGTAACAAGGCTATTTAGTTCCGTTTTGTTATTTTATCTCAGTTATTACCATGTTATTATTATCACATAGTTAACCAATACACGGAGGCAGACACCTTTCTGTCACGTACTCTGGTCTGAAAGATATCCTCCTGGTCTAACCACCACAGCTGGTAATGACAACTTTGCTTTGAGGACATGTTGGGCAAAGAGTAAAGTCAAGAATGTGTGTGGTATTCTCAGCATGCAGCACACTCTACGTCAAATTTGCAACACTGGCCACCCCTAAGTTTACAGGGGCAAATTGATCATGTAGGCAGAATTACAGCAGAAAAATTGGCTAAAAGTCTTAAGAACTATCAACCTATAAAGTACACTGAACAAAAATATAAACGCAACATGTAAAGTGTTGGTCCAATGTTTCATGAGCTGAAATAAAATATGTACTGAAGAGTATTTCTGTCTGTAATAAAGCCCTTTTGTGGGGAAAAACTCCTTCTGAGTGGGTGGGCCTGGCTGCCCATTGGGTTGGCCTATGCCTTCCCAGGCCCACCCATGGCTGCACCCCTACCCAGTCATGTGAAATCCATAGAATAGGGCCTAATCAATTTACTGATTTCCTTATATGAACTGTAACTCAGTAAAATCTTTGTTGCGTTTATATTTTTGTTCAGTATAGATATAGGACGCGATTAGATCCCCTGTAGCTCAGTTGGTAGAGCATGGCGCTTGCAACGCGAGGGTTGTGGGTTCGTTTCCCACGGGGGGGCAGTATGAAAATGTATGCACTCACTAACTGTAAGTCACTCTGGATAAGAGCGTCTGCTAAATTGACTAAAATGTAAATGTGAATTAAATGTCTAGTGTTACACGAGGATGAACTAACGTTAGCGCTACACAGCATAACACCTCTGCAAAATCTGACTTTCGGAGAGGCCTATGGCCAAATGTATATATTGGTGTACAGGATTGTAGTGAGCAATCTAAAAAAACAACAACTACAATCGCTAATCAACAGAATTAATATAGTTTTTGAGGCGGACTCAACATGGAGCCCAACACAAACAAGTACAACGTCAAACTAACTTACTACTATCGGGCCAACACCCACGTAATCCTACAGCCCTATTGGTCAAAACGCAGTTATAGCCCGCCTCCAGATATGCACGAATGATCGGCTTTGCTGTCAATCTCAGGAGATTTCACAGTAGGTTGAGACAGAAAACAACAAACAATTTAAAGGCTTGTTTTTGTGGCCTAAATAGCTAACTAAATACATGCAAAATTACCCCTTGACAGGCCGAATTCGCAAAGGAGATCATTTTACTGAGGTGTACGTAATCCTCTTAACATAACTTATTGAGAAAACACGCATATATAGTCAATATTATAAACACACGACGTGGATCTCGGTGACACTGAACAAAAGTAAGCATTGAAAACCGTCCCGACTAGCTGACGCCCATTCCCCGAAATGACCATTTGTCAACAAACTCGGTCAAATGTTGTCTTTATACTCTGCTCAGTTTACCTAGAATGTTCTAGATCTTTTTCTCGAGCTCTGTATCAGCATGGTGGGGGTGGGGGGCGTGTACCCTGAGAGGATGTTGACGTGTGTAGATTTTAGTTGACCCAAAAATAATTAATGGTGTAATATCTGGTTTCAACACCCACATGATCAAAAAGATCACAAAATGTTAATCTTAAAAACAATAATTTCGTAAAAAATAAAAAATAAAGCTATTGAAACGAGTTACAATGTGCCTGCACATATCTACAGTAGTCTTGATCAAACAAAAAAAGGTTTGTCAAATAGGTAAGCCGTTTTAGTTCAGTAGGATTTAACGCGAAAATAGCTCAATCTTGTTCCCTACCAACCAGCTACATTATGGCCTCCGTCCCGCCCCTCTCACGGCAGCACGATACAACTAGCTCACCAAGAGGTAACAAGCATACGAATAAACATTATCCACAAAGTTTGGCAAATGGTTTTAAAATCGTTCAACTCACCTTTAGAAACCCCATATGAAAGTTTTGTGTCGTGTTTCGCTTCGTGTTTATTCCTATCTGAGCAATAACAAAGCCATTTCAATGGAGTCCACGCTACCTTTCTCTTGCGTTTGTTTTGTTTTTCTTCTTCCTGACAGGTTCCTGGAAAGCGCGTGACTACCTAGTCACGTGGTCCTTCACGGACCAATCGCAGTGAAGCTTTAGGATTGACCCAAAACTTTGCAAGTAAATTACGGTATCCTACAGCAACATTGCACACACTTCAGATGCTATAATACGGTTATCCAGACATTTATATTATATGGAAGTAATATAAATACTTCAATAATGACAATTATATTTTTCCAAAGGCCCTAGGTTACACTTACTTGGTGCAAGCATGAAACTCAAGTCCTTAGAGTTTACAAATAAAATACTGTACATTATAAATACCATCTTTGAATAGATCTGCCATAATACTATATGTTATGTACTGTGATTTGACATTGTTACTATGTTGGGAAAAATCAGTCATGATAAGATAAACATGGAACATACAGACTAGGTTAACTCATTTAGTTGTCATTACTGCCTGTACAGGACTTGCTTGGGCACATTTTGTCCCCAAAAATGTACAGTACAAAAACAAAATTACGAATTTTGAGGCATCTACAAATATTCATTGTAACAGACAAGTTGGTAAGATGAATAGACAACACAACATGAGTTTCGAGAAACACTTAAAGCTGATAGGATGAGCAAGGTCATGTGCATTCAATCATGGCTGAAAATCCTATATCATATATTCAGAGACCATTTAACCCAAAATACTTAGTAACTGTGTGGTTAATAAAATAAATATAAACTAAGCCAAGGATTCCATTGGTGGGAGGGTCTGAGCTCAGGGCCTTGTGGGACAGTCTGGAGGACTTAGATCTGCCTGCGCTCCCGGGCCACATGCCAGACTCTCTCTCGCTTTCGCTCGCTCTCGCTCTCTCTCTCTCTCTCTCTGCAGTAAGAAATAAAACAATCACTTCCACTCAATGACATTTTACATTGGAGTCATTTAGCAGACACTCTTATCCAGAGCGACTTAGTGCATACATTATTTTTTTTATTTTTCATACTGGCCCCCCGTGGGAATCGAACCCACAACCCTGGTGTTGCAAACGCCATGCTCTACCAACTGAGCTACATCCCTGCCGGCCATTCCCTCCCCTACCCTGGGCCAATTGTGCGCCACCCTATGGGTCTCCCGGTCACGGCCGGCTACGACAGAGCCTGGATTCGAACCAGGATCGGGAGTGGCTCTAGTGGCACAGCGATGTGCCTTAGACCACTGTGCCACTCGGGAGATATACGCTTTGTGTATCTCAACCACTCATTTTCAGATTCCTACACAGATATAACTTCACTAGATGCTGCTAAGTGTTTTACAGGCTAGCATGACTTCCATCTTGCAAGCTATTGCAGTATGTTTATTACCATTATCTTAGGTAAACCAAGAGTCAGATATAATGTTCAAAAAAGCTAAATGGACAGGTTTATGATACCTTTGTCCTTGGTCCTCCTAGGCCTTTCTCAGTAATTGAGGGCAGAGTCGTGGGCAGAGTCAGCGCCAGTGGAATTGCAGATACCAAATAGTGTCATTACTCAAAGCAGGTCCAAACAGTGGATTCAGCTGGGAGAGAATGACTATCAACCAGCTGTGGAAGAACAGGGACAAGAAAAACACATTATGATGGCCTTACGAGTCCATTCAATTTGCATATTCATTTTTTATTTATATTTTTTCTTTCACCTTTATTTAACCAGGTAAGCCAGTTGAGAACAAGTTCTCATTTACAACTGCGACCTGGCCAAGATAAAGCAAAGCAGTGAGATAAAAACAACAACACAGAGTTACATATGGGGTAAACAAAACATAAAGTCAAAAATACAACAGAAAATATATATACAGTGTGTGCAAATGTAGCATGTTATGGAGGTAAGGCAATAAATAGGCCATAGTGCAAAATAATTACAATTTAGTATTAACACTGGAATGATAGATGTGCAAGAGATGATGTGCAAATAGAGATACTGGGGTGCAAATGAGCAAAATAGATAACAATATGGGGATGAGGTACTTGGGTGGGCTAATTTCAGATGGGCTGTGTACAGGTGGAAGCCGATTCTAGATTTAACTTTGGATTGGAGATGCTTAATGTGAGTCTGGAGGAGAGTTTACAGTCTAACCAGACACCTAGGTATTTGTAGTTGTCCACATACTCTAGGTCAGACCCGCCGAGAGTAGTGATTCTAGTCGGGTGGGCGGGTGCCAGCAGCGTTCGATTGAAGAGCATGCATTTAGTTTTACTAGTGTTTAAGAGCAGTTGGAGGCTACGGAAGGAGTGTTGTATGGCATTGAAACTCGTTTGGAGGTTTGTTAACACAGTGTCCAATGAAGGGCCAGATGTATACAAAATGGTGTCGTCTGCGTAGAGGTGGATCTGAGAGTCACCAGCAGCAAGAGCGACATCATTGATATACACAGAGAAAAGAGTCGGCCCGAGAATTGAACCCTGTGGCATCCCCATAGAGACTGCCATAGGTCCAGACAACAGGACCTCCGATTTGACACATTGAACTGAGGTGCACCCATGACCAGCTCAGAAACCGGATTGCTTAGCGGAGAAGGTACGGTGGGATTGGAAATGGTCGGTGATCTGTTTGTTAACTTGGCTTTCAAAAACTTTCGAAAGGCAGGGCAGGATGGATATAGGTCTGTAACAGTTTGGATCTAGAGTGTCACCCCCTTTGAAGAGGGGGATGACCATGGCAGCTTTCCAATCTCTGGGGATCTCAGACGTTACGAAAGAGAGGTTGAACAGGCTAGTAATAGGGGTTGCGACAATTTCGGCTGCTAATTTGAGAAAGAAAGGGTCCAGATTGTCTAGCCCATATGATTTGTAGGGGTCCAGATTTTGCAGCCCTTTCAGAACATCAGCTGTCTGAATTTGTGTGAAGGAGAAGTGGGGGGGGCATTGGCAAGTTGCAGCGGAGGGTGCAGAGCTGGTTGCCGGGGTAGTGGTAGCCAGGTGGAAAGCATGGCCAGCCGTAGCAAAATGCTTGTTGAAATTCTCGATTATTGTAGATTTATCGGTGGTGATAGTGTTTCCCAGCCTCAGTGCAGTGGGCAGCTGGGAGGAGGTGCTCTTATTCTCCATGGACTTTACAGTGTCCCAAAACTTTTTGGAGTTAGTGCTACAGGATGCACATTTCTGTTTGAAAAAGCTAGCCTTTGCTTTCCTAACTGCTTGTGTATATTGGTTCCTAACTTCCCTGAAAAGTTGCATATCGCGGGGGCTATTCGATGCTAATGCAGTACGCCACAGGATGTTTTTGTGCTGGTCAAGGGCAGTCAAGTCTGAGGAGAACCAGGGGCTATATCTGTTCTTAGTTCTGAATTTTTTGAATGGGGCATGCTTATTTAAGATTGAGAGGAAAGCACTTTTAAAGAACAACCAGGCATCCTCTACTGACGGAATGAGATCGATATCCATCCAGGATACCTGGGCCAGTTTAATTAGGAAGGCCTGCTCGCTAATGTGTTTTAGGGAGCGTTTGACAGTGATGAGGGGTGGTCGTTTGACCGCGGAGCCGTTACGGACGCTGGCAATAAGGCAGTGATCGCTGAGATCCTGGTTGAAGACAGCGTAGGTGTATTTAGAGGGTAAATTAGTCAGGATGATATCTATGAGGGTGCCCATGTTTACGGATTTAGGGTTGTACCTGGTAGGTTCGTTGATAATTTGTGTGAGATTGAGGGCATCTAGTTTGGATTGTAGGATGGCCGGGGTGTTAAGCATATCCCAGTTTAGGTCACCAAGCAGTACGAACTCTGAGGATAGATGGGGGACAATCAATTCACATATGGTGTCCAGGGTACAGCTGGGGGCTGAGGGGGGTCTGTAGCAAGCGGCAACAGTGAGAGACTTATTTCTGGAAAGGTCGATTTTTAGAAGTAGGAGCTCAAACTGTTTGGGCACAGACCTGGATAGTATGATAGAGCTCTGCAGGCTATCTCTACAGTAGATTGCAACTCCACCCCCTTTGGCAGTTCTATCTAGACTGAAAATGTTGTAGTTGGGGAAGGACATTTCTGAATTTTTGGTGGCCTTCCTAAGCCAGGATTCAGACACTGCTAGAACATCAGGGTTGGCGGAGTGTGCTAACGCAGTGAATAACTCAAACTTGGGGAGGAGGCTTCTGATGTTAACATGCAAAAAACCAAGGCTTTTACGGTTACAGAAGTCACCAGATAGCGCCTGGGGAGATGGAGTGATACTGGGGGCTGCAGGGCCTGGGTTAACCTCTACATCACCAGAGGAACAGAGGAGGACTAGAATAAGGATATGGCTAAAGGCTTTAAGAACTGGTCTTCTAGTGTGTTGGGTACAGAGAATTAAAGGGGCAGATTTCTGGGCATTGTAGAATAGATTCAGGACATTATGTACAGACAAGGATATGGAAGGATATGAGTACAGTGGAGGTAAACCTAAGCGTTGGGTAACAATGAAAGAGATAGCATCACTGGAGGCACCGATTGAGCCAGTCTCTGTGTGTATGGGGGGTGGAACAAAGGAGCTATTTGAGGCAGTTTGAGAGGGATTTGGGGCTCTACAGTGAAATTGTATAATAAGAACTAACTGGAACAGCAATAGGTAAGGCATATTGACATGGGAAAGAGGCATAAAGCAATCACAGGTGTTATTCGAGAGAGCTGGTAATGGCGATGAATGTTTGGGCTGAGGCTAAACAGATAAACAGGACAGGGTACCATGTAAAAGGAACAGTCCAGCAGGCATCAGCTGTGCAGCTGAGTGATCATAAGGTCCAGTGAACAGCAATATTTGAGTCCAAGAGCAGTTCGAATTGGTGCTACAGCACAGGCGAGCAGGAAGCACGGCTGTTGAATTGCATGTGCTAGCGGGCCGGGGCTAGCAGATGGATCTTTGTGGTCGTCGCAATGGGAAGCCTGTTGAAACCACAGACGATTACGTCGGCAGACCAGTCGTGATGGATCGGCGGGGCTCCGTGTCGACACTAGGAGGTCCCATCCGGTTGACAGAGAGGTAGATAGCCGGGAGATGGGCCTGACTCGAGGCTAGCTCAAGGCTGATTAGTCAACAACCACATCCATTTGGTTGCAGCTAGCTAGTTGCGATGATCCGGTGTTAAAGGTCCAGTGATTCAGTGATTCCGGCAGAAAATCTGGTATGTTCTGGGTCGATAACGCGCTGTGCAGACAGTGCAGACTGGCCGATAATAGTCTAGGCTAGAGCTGGCTGGTAGGTAGTGCAGGCCACGTACAATGGTGAAAAACCGCTAACGGTGGCTAATAGCAAGTAGCTAGTTAGCTGGCTACTCCCGTCCGGTAGACAGAGAGGTAGATAGCCGGGATATGGGCCTGGCTCGAGGCTAGCTCAAGGCTAACTGGTGCTTGCTTCAGGGGCAGTGGTGATTAGCCAACAGCAACATCCATTCGGTTGCGGCTAGCTAGTTGTGATCCGGTGTTAAGGTCCAGTGATTCAGTTATTCCGGCAGAAAATCCGATGTCCTGGGTGAAAACCGCTAACGGTGGCTAATAGCAAGTAGCTAGTTAGCTGGCTAGCTAGTTTCAACTGGAGATTCTAGATAAAAGGTCAGTAAATAATAGAATCCGTTCCACATTGAGTGAGGCGGGTTGCAGGAAAGTATATTTAGTAGAAGGATGAAAAGTGTCTGATAGGGAAATATATACGAAAAAGACAACAACAAAAAAAAACAGGCTATTTACACGGACACGCTACAGCAGTGTTCTTCAATTCCGGTCCTGGCCGAAACACTTCTGTTTTTTTATTTCTACCTGGTAGTTAATTGCACTCACCTGGTGTCCCAGGTCTGAATTAGCCCCTGATTCGAAGGAGAGGATGAAAAACAGAGGTGTTTCGGCCCTCCAGGACCGGAATTGAAGAACCCTGGACTACAGAGTACACGACCGCACTGCTACGCCATCTTGGACCATCATTATGCACTCTCCTCATCTGCTTAGAGCACTCTTATCCTCTTTGTGTTGAATTCATCTTTAATTTGACCAAAGCTAGAATGTGGATCGTTTTTAGATCCAATGTTCTAAAAAAGCAATGATGCAACATACTATAACAGTATGTACTGTGGCGTGATCAATGAAATACAGTTTAATGAGAACAAAGAAGGAGTTGTTCAGCAAACCTCTCTCCATCATGAATTCCCAAAATGTTAATGAAGAGACAATGCACTGTGCTTGTTTTGTACATTTGCTTTCAATGTTGTCGCCAGCTACTGTCGTCAGCTGGTTCAATAACACAAAGGCTCAGTAACACACAGGCATAGGCTGCTCCACAAGCTCAATATGTATCAAAGAGTTGCTATGTAAATAGATGCAGCAGACAATCCAAATAACTGTTTGCTGTTTGTTTTGACTGTTTCCTGGATCCACCTGCATGGATCTGACTGTGCTATAATCAGGCCAGTTGTTATATTTGGCAGGGGTGAGAGAGAGCAACTAATAGCCCACTCTCTGGTATTTGTTCTGAAGCACAGACCCCTTTACCTTATCCATTAAACACTGATAACTGACAAGAGTGGTTTCATTAGGCAACATGGTTTGAAGGGAGAATCTGCTTTGGGTTTTGCTTTTTTTTTTTTTTACTTTTAAATTCATGATATATTGCCATTGATTCTTGAAGAATATAACTTATAAATGCCTCATGAGCTTAGTTCAACTTTCTAACCCAGAACCCAAAATATAAGCTTGTTTTCCTCTGTTGTTTGTAAACAATGTAATTGTAAACAAACACTATATAGTCTCAAAACATGATTCAAACCATACTTTTGATATGATGGATGGTCAGCCAGGGCATCATAGCTATGTCTATTAATCTGAGAGTGGTTACATTTCTCCAGCCCCATCCCTCAGCTGACCCCTTTGTAAATTGTTTGAACTGCAGATTGCCCCTTTAAGTGGTGCTATCTGTAAAATGTGAATACAGGCAAAACAGACAAAGTGAACAGAATATTCATAAATACTGCCTTGTTGTGCAAGTTGAACAGACCCCCCAATTAACGACAGTGGATTTGGAACCAAGACATGGCTTATTGAACTCCTTGCAACTTCTCGCAGTTTTTCAGGGTAAAGTTCACCAGTTTGATCCTCGTGTGAATCACACTGTTTTCTCACACACTTGAAATACAAAAGGCTATTATGTTTCTTTCACATTCTTGGCAGAGCTATGGGTACCAATGAATTCACACGATGTCTGGTATTTACAGCCCCCTACCGGTGGAACAATATAGCACTTATGCTTGCCTGTCACTAGGTTTTTATGTATATATTTTTAATATGTTTTACTTTTTACCCCAATTTCGTGATATCCAATTGGTAGTTACAGTCTTGTCCCATCACTGCAACTCCCGTACGGACTGGGGAGAGGCGAAGGTCGAGAGCCATGCGTTCTCCGAAACACGACCCTACCAACCCGCACTGCTTCTTGACCCACTGCTCGCTTAACCCGGAAGCCAGCCGCACCAATGTGTCGCAATGGCTAGCTCAGTGGTCACTAGCCTGACTGACGGGCGACCCACGTGACTACGTAGAGAGCGCAAAACCTCCATACGTGATACTTACAACAAGTAGCAGCAAACTGCAGTCAATACTATCATGGTAATGCTGACCCTGTGAGAAGCAGATATGGCCATTCAGACAGTAATGCAATGGAATAAACATGTTATTTTTCTAAAGATTAAAGCCACACCATCAAAGAGTGGGCCATAACAAAAACGTAATTTGCTTATACATTTCATGAACTTTTTGTGATATAATATCGATATTATACAATAGAATCCGACAGTCAAGATTATTTTTCATTCTCATCTCTTTCACATTTCCTCCTGCACAGTAGAAAATGAATTCTGCCCCGCTATACTAAATGCTCACCTTCTGTTTGGTCCCTTCGGAATAAACCATGGTATCACCCCTCCAACAAATCCCCAAAACAGTGTAAATATAACCATAGGAATGGCAAAAGCCATGTTGCGTCTTATGATGTGTTTGTTGATTTAAGAATGTTGTTTTAAAACCCGTTTACTGTCTAATGCCTCCTACATTAGACTCAATTCACGAGAAGTCCATGAGAAGCACAGAATTGTAGTAGCACATCGGGAAGTCAGGTCACATGAAGAAATGCCTACGTCAAGAATCGTGATGCATAATGTAGCCCATTGTTGATACATTGTAGAAGTGCGTATCAAAATGAATGCAGTAAGAAGTATTACGTTTGTCATTAGATATATCAATGTAAAAAAAAATCACACTATGCAGCAGAAATGCAACTGTGTAACAACTATGTAACAACTATGTAACAGACTTCAAGCATTGATGACTGTAGCAGCAAAAGGTGCTTCCAGAGACAAGTGTTTCAACTGTCTGGCACACAGAGCATGGTCCTTGCTATCCGGGATCCTTAAGACGTCCCTACTCCCTTGAAGTTGACATTTAAAATTGTTAAGGTAAGGGTTAAGGTCAAGGTTGGGTTAGGGTTGGGTAAGGGTAAGGGTTAAGGTTAGGGTTTAAGGTGGGGACATCCCAAGTATTCCAGATAGCACTAAACTGCAGAGCATCGCCATCTGGTGCATCAGAAAGTGAAGAATCGAAATGATAAAAGTTCAGATGACATGCTGAGTGTTTAAAAAGGATTACACATGACAGAGAAAATAACCAACTGTTTTAAACAACTTTAATTTCTTAACAAGGAAAGCACATGTTACATCAGTTAGCTATCACTTGAATTTATGAGGAAATGCAAAATAAATATTCAAACTGGAGTTTTCTTTGGAGGCCAATAAAACAAGCTTTTTGTCAGTGCGGAAATCATAAAAGTAGCTTAAAATTCGATATAGTATTTGTTTAGTAAGCCTTATGACTATAAGCATTTGGTTGAAAAAAAAGTGTCTATAATTTTTGCATATCAAGTCAAACATCTAAGAATAATCCACTTTACATTTTTACATTTACATTTTAGTCATTTAGCAGACGCTCTTATCCAGTGTGACTTACACTTTGATAACAATTGTTCTACAATCTTAATGCACCATCTTTGTTCAATGGCATGAAAAAATAAAAAATCCTTTGCAGCCAGCAGCAGTAACTTAATAAAACAAAACTCCTTAAATGTGACCAGAAATGCCTCATAGGGTTAGCCATTATGCTACATCGTCATTGTATTACTACCAACTTAATCTTGGTTAACCCAGAACTAAAGTGTTAATATGGCGTCCGAATGCTTCCCAGCCGAAACAGTTCGGTAGATTTCCTGCATATATTATGACAACATTTTGTGACGTTTTTGTTCGTTTTGGACTTCGGTGAGGGTTTTTTCGGCTGTTCTGCACAAAACATTTTGACATTATTTCTGGAGGCAAGCTGAAGTTCGGAGCCGAAGTCTACGCCCCTTCGTCAGTGATTAGTCAACAGTAGGGATTCTTCAATAAAGTCGTTGTTGTCAGTCAACTAGAGATTATTTTTTTCATAGAAAAATACTGCACCAGACATCTTAGTTAGATGTAAAATTGATATCTTTGGCCAGCAGCATATCACCCTGCATCCCACTGCTGGCTTACCTCTGAAGCTAAGGAGGGTTGGTCCTGGATGGGAGACCAGATGCTGCTGGAAGTGGTGATGGAGGGCCAGTAGGAGGCACTCTTTCATCTGTTCTTAAATAAATAATCCCAATGCCCCAGGGCAGTGATTGGGGACCTTGCCCTGTGTAGGGTGTTGTCTTTCAGATGGGATGTTAAACAGGTGTCCTGACACTCTAATGTTTTTAAAGATCCCATGGCGCTTATTGTAGGGGTGTTAACCCCGGTGTCCTGGCCCTCATGCCACCTAATCATCCCCAGCTTCCAATTGGTGCATTCATCCCCAATCCTCTCCCCTGTAACTATTCCCAGGTTGTTGCTGTAAATGAGAACGTGCTCTCAGTCAACATACCTGGTAAAATTAATGACAGTTATCTTAGATTCATTCAGACTATTTTAAGGAAGTGTATACTGGCTACGGCGTCTTAAAATGGACAAAAAAAAATCTTGTTTTTCAAGCGAAGGTCTTTTAAGGGAGTATGCAAGCACTCATTTGGTTTGGCTAGCCGAGTTCGGCTAGGCGCCAGGCAAACTGAAGCATGCTGACGCCTTTCAGAGAAGAGATGAAGAGATGCTAGAACGAGGAGCTCCCCCCTCTCTGTTTGCAAGTTACGGACAAGTCTATGGGACGAATGTCCCCTCCCCTTCCAAAATTCGAAAGATGCGCACACCTGCGAAATCGTGATTTATCAAAATAACCAGTGACGAAAAACAGAAGTACCAAACTATTGCTGCTAGTTATCTATCGAAGGTGCCCACAGTTTAAAGACAGATCTATGGTACCTTTATGTTTACGTTGTTTGCCCATTACTGGCAACCTTTCAGCAAGGTTCCATAGAAACAAGGCAGAGGCTGCAAATCCGTATATAACCGCTCCCGTCCTGCCCCCTGGATCCCCTGGAAAGATCTGTATCATGTTCTGAAAGATCTGTATCATGTTCTGAAAGATCTGTATCATGTTCCGAAAGATCTGTATCATGTTCTGAAAGATCTGTATCATGTTCTGAAAGATCTGTATCATGTTCTGAAAGATCTGTATCATGTTCTGCGCATGTGTTTCTTTACCTTTACTTTACGCACACATTTTTGTGGTCACCCTCCCTTCACATTTCTCACTGTCAATGGTGAATGATAATTCTTCAAGTTTTACAGGTGAAACGTCCATGCAGCATCTGCATGCCAACCATTTGATCTCAATCAGTTTCATGGGAATATGCATTTAGATCTTCTTTGTTATATACAGTGGGGGAAAAAAAAGTATTTAGTCAGCCACCAATTGTGCAAGTTCTCCCACTTAAAAAGATGAGAGAGGCCTGTAATTTTCATCATAGGTACACGTCAACTATGACAGACAAAATGAGAAAAATCCAGAAAATCACATTGTAGGATTTTTTATGAATTTATTTGCAAATTATGGTGGAAAATAAGTATTTGGTCAATAACAAAAGTTTCTCAATACTTTGTTATATACCCTTTGTTGGCAATGACACAGGTCAAACGTTTTCTGTAAGTCTTCACAAGGTTTTCACACACTGTTGCTGATATTTTGGCCCATTCCTCCATGCAGATCTCCTCTAGAGCAGTAATGTTTTAGGGCTGTCGCTGGGCAACACAGACTTTCAACTCCCTCCAATGATTTTCTATGGGGTTGAGATCTGGAGACTGGCTAGGCCACTCCAGGACCTTCAAATGCTTCTTACGAAGCCACTCCTTCGTTGCCCGGGCGGTGTGTTTGGGATCATTGTCATGCTGAAAGACCCAGCCACGTTTCATCTTCAATGCCCTTGCTGATGGAAGGAGATTTTCACTCAAAATCTCACGATACATGGCCCCATTCATTCTTTCCTTTACACGGATCAGTCGTCCTGGTCCCTTTGCAGAAAAACAGCCCCAAAGCATGATGTTTCCACCCCCATGCTTTACAGTAGGTATGGTGTTCTTTGGATGCAACTCAGCATTCTTTGTCCTCCAAACACGACGAGTTGAGTTTTTACCAAAAAGTTATATTTTGGTTTCATCTGACCATATGACATTCTCCCAATCCTCTTCTGGATCATCCAAATGCACTCTAGCAAACTTCAGACGGGCCTGGACATGTACTGGCTTAAGCAGGGGGGACACGTCTGGCACTGCAGGATTTGAGTCCCTGGCGGCGTAGTGTGTTACTGATGGTAGGCTTTGTTACTTTGGTCCCAGCTCTCTGCAGGTCATTCACTAGGTCCCCCCGTGTGGTTCTGGGATTTTTGCTCACCGTTCTTGTGATCATTTTGACCCCACGGGGTGAGATCTTGCGTGGAGCACCAGATCGAGGGAGATTATCAGTGGTCTTGTATGTCTTCTATTTCCTAATAATTGCTCCCACAGTTGACTTCTTCAAACCAAGCTGCTTACCTATTGCAGATTCAGTCTTCCCAGCCTGGTGCAGGTCTACAATTTTGTTTCTGGTGTCCTTTGACAGCTCTTTGGTCTTGGCCATAGTGGAGTTTGGAGTGTGACTGTTTGAGGTTGTGGACAGGTGTCTTTTATACTGATAACAAGTTCAAACAGGTGCCATTAATACAGGTAACGAGTGGAGGACAGAGGAGCCTCTTAAAGAAGAAGTTACAGGTCTGTGAGAGCCAGAAATCTTGCTTGTTTGTAGGTGACCAAATACTTATTTTCCACCATAATTTGCAAATAAATTCATTAAAAATCCTACAATGTGATTTTCTGGAAAAAAAATTATCTATTTGTCTGTCATAGTTGACGTGTACCTATGATGAAAATACAGGCCTCTCTCATCTTTTGAAGTGGGAGAACTTGCACAATTGGTGGCTGACTAAATACTTTTTTTCCCCACTGTACAGTGTTGTTTCAAATGATGTACAGTGAGTGAATTGTAGAGCAGATGGTGTTAACAAACTGTGGCATACCTGTGTTTTGTTTCAAAGCACATATTTTGCCTAGTGTCACACTGTTGAGTTGAGGCCGCATGAGAGAAAAATGAAATCGTCCACACAATCATCCTGAAATCTCATAAGAAATAAGGTGTTTTTTGTTTTACGGTAACATTATACTATGCTAATATATTCTGTTCTGTTATGTACAATACTATCATAATGAAGTAACAAGGTCAAGGTTTACTTAATAATGAGAAAGAGAATAACAAAGAGAGAGTAAACGACACGACGCTTAACAATCACACACAACACAAAACAGAACAGTCCAGGGCTAAATAGAGGTGGTGATGAGATGATGAGGTGCAGGTGCACTGGAGGTGATTAGGGTGCGTTGGGATTCCATTCCGGTGTTGCCGAGGTGGTGCGCTCAGACCGGTGGCTCAGTAGACCGGCGAATCAGAGCGCCGGAGGGGAGCAACGGGAGGAGACGTGACAGTACCCCCTCCCGGACGCGCGGCTCCAGCCGTAGGACGTCGCCGGTCAGGAGGACTTGGTCCTTCTGCCGACGAATGGCCCTCTGGAGATGGACATGGGCGGCGTCCCAGACCTGTCTGGCCCTGTGGAACCACTTGTCAACAAGCGGGCGCATCGGTCTGGATGGGTGTCCAAGGGGACAGGGCCGGCTGGTACCCCAGAACGCACTGGAAGGGAGTGAGCCCCGTGGAGGAAGTTCTGGGCATATTCTGCCCAGGGAAAAAACCTCGCCCACTCACCCTGCCGGTCCTGACAATGGCAACCAAGAAACCTCCCCAGCTCCTGGTTCATGCGCTCCACCTGCCCATTCGACTGAGACCTATACCCGGAAGTGAGGCCAGCCGTTGCCCCGATCATCTCCAGGAAAGCCTTCCACACTCGGGAGGTGAATTGGGGGCCACGGTCCGAAACGATGTCCACCGGAAGTCCATAATGCCGGAAAACCTGTTGGAACAGGACTTCAGCGACCTGGAGAGCAGAAGGAAGACCAGCTAGTGGCAGAAAACGGCGTGATTTGGACAATCGTGAGAGCCGTCAGAATGTGGAAGGTCGGTGACAAAGTCTATGGACAGGTGTGACCAAGGTCGCTGAGGCACTGGGAGTGGAACTAGTTTGCCTGCCGGGGCGTTCCGAGGTTTGGGCACATACGGAACAGGAGTTGACATAGCGGGAGACATCAGAAGCCAAGGTGGGCCACCAGTATTTTTGGGCTAGAGAATGCAGGGTGCGCGTAATACCAGAGTGCTTGCCATAAGGATGGTGTGACCCAGATCAGCAGGCGGTCACGGACACTGGTGGGTACATACACGCACCCCGGAGGGGCATTGGCAGGCGCTGGGTCATCCTGAGCCGCCAGGCGGATGTCTTCGTCCACATCCCAAACGACAGGTGCAACGATGAGAGATGAGGGCAGGATAGGACCCACCAGATCCTTCCTTTCTCCGGTATGGTGCATCCTGGAAAGTGCGTCGGCTTTCACATTCTGGGATCCTGGGCGGTAGGACAGAATGAATTGAAAGCGAGTCAGAAATTGGACCCACCTGGCTTGACGAGAGTTCATCCGTTTCGCTGCCCGTATGTGCTCCAAATTCCGGTGGTCAGTAAGAATCCGGAATGGATGGACTGCACCCTCCAGCCAGTGTCTCCATTCCTCCAGAGCGAGGACCACCGCCTACAGCTCCCTGTCTCCAACTCCATAGCTCATCTCTGCGGGGGTAAGCTTTTTAGAGAAAAAGGCACAGGGATACATTTTCTCTGGCTTACCGTGCCGCTGGGAGAGGACCGCACCCACGCCCTCCTCCGATGCGTCCACCTCCAGGATGAAAGGACGTGATGGATCTGGGTGTTTTAGGAGGGGCGCTGTGGTGAACCTCTCCTTCAGCCTCTCGAAGGCAGCGTCAGCCTCAGGGTTCCAGGCCAGCTTCTGAGGCCCACCCTTAAGGAGAGAGGTGAGCGGGGCGGCTATAGAGCTGAAGGACCTGATGAAATTGGCGAAGCCCAGGAAGCTCTATAGGCCCTTGATTGTGGTGGGGACTGGCCATGACCTGACGGCGTCAGTCTTCACTCCTTCCATGAACACCCCCTGAGGACTGATCCTGTATCCCAGGAAGGAGATGGCCTGTTGGTTCGCATTTCTCCCCCTTCACCAACAGGCTGTGTTCCCGGAGGCGGAGTAGGACAGCTCGGACGTCCCTGACGTGCTCCTCGAACGTAGCCGAGTAGATCAGGATATCGTCAATGTACACCACCACCTGTCTACTCAGCATGTCCAGGAACAAGTCATTGACGAAGGACTGGAACACAGGAGGTGCGTTGGCGAGGCCGTAGGGCATGACGCAGTATTCATAGTGGCCTGAGATAGTGCTGAATGCCGTCTTCCACTCGTCTCCGGTCCAACTTGGTAAAGTACCGGGCCCCTCGTAGCTGCTCGATGGCCGACGGAACCAGAGGGAGGGGGTACCAGTACTTGGTGGTGACTGCGTTCAGCCCCCTGTAGTCAATGCATGGTCTCAGTCCTCCGTCTTTTTTGGCCACGAAGAAGAAGCTGGCGGAGGCAGGAGAGGTAGAGCGTCTGATGAACCCCTGTTTCAGGGTCTCCGCCACGTACTTCTCCACGGCCTCAGTCTCCGCCATGGAAAGGGGGTAAATGTGACACTTTGGGGGGTGTGGTCCCTCCAGCAGGTCAATGGCGCAGTCCCAGGGCCTGTGAGGAGAGAGACACATAGCCTTTGATGAAGAGAAGACATCGGAGAGATCTGCATACTCACGTGGAATATCGGGCTGGAGGGCGTATTTCGGACTCTCCACTGATGTGGAACAACAAACCACCGGCAGGCAGGTCTTCCGGCATGAGGTGGACGAGGTTGTGATACTCTTGGCGATCCAATTGATGGTGGGGTTGTGTAGTCTGAGCCAGGGCAATCCCAAGACGATCCGGTGAAGGGGTAACGTGATGATGTGGAATGACAGCTCCTCGTGGTGCTCCGGTAGTGTGGGAATGGTGATGGTAATGGGGAGAGTGACGTGCGTAATGGTGCCTGATCCAAGGGGTTTATTGTCCAGTGAGGTGACGTGTAGTGGAGATGGCAGTGGCACGGTGGGCAACCTCCATTCAGGGACCAGCTCCCTATCTATAAGGTTCCCTGCTGATCCGGAATCTATCATTGCAGTAGAAATGGAAGTGAAAGAATAACCAGTCACCGTTATGGGAACTAAAAACAATGGTATTGTGATAGGAGATGACGTAACACTCACGTAGCGGCGACGGGAGTCATACTGCCTAGATAGGGAGCCGCCAGGAGATCTGTGGTCCGTGGTGGTGTAGAGGGTTCTGCCCACCTCCATGGGTGAGGACTCGGAAGCAGGGTGGCTTCCATAGCTCAGATGGGGTGAGGGTCGAGGCTCCGGGAGGTGTTGGGAACGACGTCTCTCTCTCAACATGTCGTCAAGACGGATGGACGTGGTGATGAGGGTATCAAGGTCCATCTCGTCGTCATGACATGCGAGTTCCGTCTTAATGTCCTCTGTAAGCCTCTCCTGAAGGCCGTGCACAGAGCACGCTCATTCCAGCCGGAAGATGCCGCCACCGTGCGAAAGCTCAGAACGTACTCGGACGCGGGCCCCTCTCTCTGTTGTAGATGGAGGAGACGCTCACCCCCATCCTTTCCCTCCGTGGGATGATCAAACACCGCCCTGAACCGAGTGAGGAAGGTGTGGTAGGGAAGCGCCACTGCCTCCTCTCCTTCCCAGACTGCCGTGGCCCAATCCAGCGCCTTTCCTTTAAGTAGCGAAATCACCAGCACTATCCTGGCTTGGTCAGATGGATATGCCCCAGGCTGACATGCCAGATAAAGTGAAACCTGTAGCAGGAAGCCGCTACATTAAGTAGTTTTACCGTCATAGCGCTCCGGTAGGGCGAGTGTTCCCGCAGAAGTGGGTGATAGCACGGGAACAGGTGGATTGGAGGCACTCGCCACTCCCTGAGGTGGAACCGGAGCGCTGGGCAGATTATGCAGAGTTTGGAGCACTTCCTGCATGGCGGCGTTCAACTGGGCAAGCTGCTGCTGGTCAAGGCACTGGGAAACTCCTGCTGCATCCATTTTCGTTTGGTGTGTGATTCTGTGACGATTACTGAGTAACCGAAGAGGCAGGACGCAGACGCAGGAATTAACAAGGTCAAGGTTTACTTAATAACGAGAAAGAGAATAACAAAGAGAGAGTAAACGACACAACGCTTAACAATCACACACAACACAATACAGAACAGTCCAGGGCTAAATAAGGGTGGTGATGAGATGATGAGGTGCAGGTGCGATGGAGGTGATTAGGGTGTGTTGGGTTTCCATTCCGGTGTTGCCGAGGTGGTGCGCTCAGATCCGTGGCTCAGTAGACCGGCGAATCAGAGCGCCGGAGGGGAGCAACGGGAGGAGACGTGACAGGTTGGCCTATAGAATCTAGCTGTACATTGGGATCGGTTTGATATGTTCTCTTTGATCTTTTTAATTGGGTATCCTGTGCATCAACCTTTAGGGCCTCCCAGTCAGCTATTACAACTTGCTGTATCTGCTGTACTCTGGCACAGAGCCCTTTCCATCCTTTTGGTAATGTTACCCTGAGTTGCCCTTGACAGATCCAGAATAAATCTGCCACGGCCAATGACTGATCCTCATAAGGAGCAATCAGCGGTATTGCCAGTGTCTGATTCTTGCATACTTCAGGGTAACTATCACTCCAGCCCTTGACCCTGCTGCATGATAGATTTTCCTTTGGGGGGTGTCTGCATTCCAAGAGATATTCTTATCCAGGTGCCATGTAGTTTCACATTCACATCCCCACCACATTTTCACATTGTCATTCTCTTAGATGACAGAAGTTGTGGTTAAAATCAGCACAGTCCTGGTAGCTGTGGGGATTTGGTACTACGATCAGTTCCTTTAATGAGGAGGGGGTGTATACTAGACAATTTTCTTTCTTCAGTTTTAATGTAGTATATTGTGCCCACTTATACCAGTCATTGCCCAGCGCCTCCTTCCATGCCCTTTCTTCCACGTCTGTTGGGGCCCTAGCAGGTAAGGGGGCTGGTGTACGTGCCCAATGAATAATTACTCCAGCATTGCCTCCTGGGAATGTCGTGCTTGTAATTACTACATCATATTGTTTATCTGGGTCTTGGGCTGTTGCTCTTACGTCTATGGTCCACCTGTCTCCTTGTTTTGTTATCTTGATATCACAGTTACTGTTGTCCCATGTGGCTTCCCCATTATCCTGGTGATGGGCCCACCCACACAGTCTAACATCTGACCCTCGCTCTTTAATAAGGAATGCTTTCTGTATTTCCTTCGTGGTTCTTGTTTGTGCAGGAATGGACATTTTAAAATTGTCTGTTTCTCGTCTTTGTCATGTTTCTGTGCTTTTCACTACTGCCAGCATGCAATTTTCCTTATTCATCTGTTTTGGTTTCCAATTTCTGTTAGGTGGACCAGTCAAAGGCAGAGAAATCAATGGTGGGGAGGTCTGGGAGGTCGGTCCCTCTACTGAGGGAATCAGCCAGAGTACGTAGCTCATCAACAGCATTCCTACTGCCATCCTCCCCCATCCCCTGATTCTGGCCACCTCCAGCAGGGAGTGATGATTTTGCTTGAGCTTCCATCCTTTCTCCTACTTCTTCTGTTCCTGTTTCCTCTTCTTCCCTATCGGGTGTTTCAGCATCCTCAGCTTCCTCATCTCTAGGTCATTGTTCTCCTTGTGGTACTCTGGTGCAGTGGTTTAGGTGATACCAGGTCGAGCTCCCCTCTATCCGTATGGCCGTTGGTGTAGCCTGGATGACAGTGTATGGTCCCTCACGTGTATGTTCCCTTGGTTTGTTCCACTTCCTTCTGAAGACCCGGACATAGACCTTGTCCCCTGGCTCTACTGGTTGTGGTGGATATTATAAAATAAGGATTTGCTGGAGTCCAAGTCAAACTAAGATTCCTTATTTTTCTGAGCTCAGAGAGAAATAAACAGAGTTACACAGCGCAGTGTAGACAGTCTGAATTTTCCGAAGCATTGGGTGATAAGCACATATCTTTATAGTTTCTGTTCTTGGGCGGAACTTTCCACTCCCATTGAGCCGACCTTGTGAGAGCAAACCTCTGTCTACAACAGGCGCATTTCTAAGTATGCAACATGTCAAACATCACAACCTGCATTCTGGCCCTGGGTCATGGCAACATTTAACATTACATTTGTTACCAGTTTTAAACACATATTGCAGCAAAACTTCAACATGAGGATAAGCAGCAAAATCAATACAATGACTAAAACAACGGTCAGACACAGTTGCATGATCCACCCTCCAAACCCGGTATTATCTGACCTAGCAAACGATGGTGGGCCTGTGTGGTTGTGTAATACAGAGAACATCATGGGTTCAGGGTTACATGGTATCTCCACTAAGAATGGTAACTCATTTGCATATTCAGATTTACCCCTATGGGAACTCCCACAAGCGGTAAACCTGCTTCTACCTTAACCGGCCCCAACCCACACACCCAACACTCTTTTTGTCCAGATGTAAGATTAGCAACCATTTCTGCTCTAGATAAGAACAAATTGTCCTCATTGTTGTGAGGGCCCAGCAGGGCTCTCTTTCGACGATTACCATCTACTTCTGGGCCTCTACTCCGGGCCGGCGTCGGGTCCCTTTGGCTCGGGACCTTCTTCCGTCACTAGGGTCTCGGGCTCAGGCAGAGTCTTTCTCAATTTATCCACATCAGTCTGT
The DNA here is from genome assembly GCF_020615455.1 of Coregonus clupeaformis. Taxonomy (NCBI): domain Eukaryota; kingdom Metazoa; phylum Chordata; class Actinopteri; order Salmoniformes; family Salmonidae; genus Coregonus; species Coregonus clupeaformis. The sequence continues at coordinate 9,691,986 of NC_059204.1, read as the reverse complement.
GGAGTGTGTCCTTCTGGCAGCGTACCAATAGGGAAGCTGAGAGTCACTGCTGCAAAGACACACAGACACAGACAGACAGAAAAGAAAACAATGCTACGCAGTGGCGCGACCTTCTTCCTCTTCTGGGGTTAGAACTCTCCTACAGTGGGACACATGGATCCAGGTATCTCCCTCTGCTACTTTCCCCGCCATCGAGGTAGTCAGCGACACCTGGTACAGGCCTCTCCACCTAGGGTCTTTCCAGCTCTTTCTTCTGTAGTCTTTTACTGCCACAAAGTCTCCAGGGTGCAGACAATGCTCAGATTCTCCTGCTACGTTGGGCAGAGAAGCCTTCACCCGTGGGAAGAGAGTCTTAAGGACATTGTTAAGTGAGACACAGTATGCTACTGTAACATGTCTTCTTATCAGTCAGGAGAAGCCTTGAGATTAGGAAGTGCACATTCTTGCAGCCTGCTGCAATCCACTAGTTTCAGAGACAGGCCCCCTTTGTACTTTGTCTCCGGCCACAAATACATTTGCACATAAAACATTCCATCTAACCCATAACACATTAATTACTACTGCTCATATTCTTAATACAATTTGCATATTTATCAAAAGGCCACAGAGGACCGGTAATTCCCCCTTTGGACACATGACTCACATCGTGAGTGAATGACAACCCTTGATAACATCTTAACTTAATTGTATCCCATAAGGTAATTCAAGTAATAGTAAAATTGACTAGCGACAGTTGTCCCTCATTCAGGGCTAGCGCTCTTTCTCTGTCCTTTTCATTGTCCGAATCACACATAGAACTATTACTAAATAATACACTTCTTCCTAATCATTAGTGTTTACATATTACATTTACATCTCACCCAATGTCTCTAGGCTCTCTAGTGAGGGTGATCAGGCCTCACCAGAAAGTCAGAACAGAGGTCAGAGGTCATTCAACCCCATTAAGTGAGTGTCTCTTTCCCTTTTCTTCCCCTGTACCTCAGACATTATTTAAAGATATTTCAAACATTTTAAACATTTTGTGTACCAGGTTTACATTGGGTTTTTCAGTACATTTCTTATAAGGAGACTTTACATGTGTGCAACCAAAACTCTGACAATAGAAACTTTAAGGTGTATCATTTCTAACCCGTGAAAACCCCACTAAAACCAAAATAAAAGACCCTACACAACTAACAAATATTTATAACAGGTGGGTTGTGTGTGCTGGTGTGTGTGGTTAAACGTAGGGCAAAAACAAACAAATGGCCAGGCCTTAATTAATTGGGCTCCCCTTCTATGGACTAATCCGGATACTCGTATACTTATAAAACTGCCGAATTTCACTAACTGCTCTCCCCAGCCCACAGACTCGGGAAACATTCCAAAGAGAGATAATGAAACCCCCATTCTCCTGGAAGAGAAAGTGTACATGTTGTTAACATTCACTATAGCACATCTTAATTAGCAACCCAAACATTTTAATTACAAACAAAACATGATGAAGATAATTCCACTGTACTCCCTCAAATCATTAATCATTTGTTTCAATCTAATTCCTCGTGACTACTCCAGAATAAGACGACATAAAATCTCTCACGAGATGAAAAACACCCAAGGTTCTCTGAGTTTGCAAGGAGTATTTTTAATTGATTACCCTTTAGCCTCCATTGTCTGTAATTCTCGCAAGGATTATCCAACCCAAAATTCAGCTCCATTTGCTCCCATGTCAAATTATCCTGCTATTGTTACTGGATCACTGTCCAACGACATAGGTAATAGCTGTTTCGCCTTAGATTGTTCCTGTTACCCCTCTAAATGTAATACTTTTTTCTGTCGCAAATTTTATCAATTTCTCAGCATAAGGAATCAGTGATATTTGATCCCAGGCATCTATTGAAAAGTTGTTTGAGACGTAGTCTCCTACGTTTCCCTTAACATACATACTGTAGGGGACTTCCATCAGTCCTGGAAGAAAGAATCCTACTCAAGACACATTAGATAATACCGTGTTCCATTAAGTGGAATAGACACCTTCTAAAATAAACAAACCCATAACACCTTTCCGGTAATCTATTCATTGCAACCTGTTCCATTGATTTAGTAAACATATAAACCTGTTGATTAACAAATCTAGAACTTTCAAAAAGTTGGTGCTGCCCCATCAGCGTAATAGTCAAAACTAACTGTAATCCACTTAAATTACTTCACACTGGTCCACGTAATGGAAACAGATTATCGGTTTAGAACACATTAACTTTCTGCTCAAATTCGCTGGTGTTACCCAAACTATAGAATTGAGTAATAATAATTAGAAATTGTCAAACAACATCTCTGCATTCAACTTAGTCATACGACTACACCAACTTTAACCCATTATGTCCCTTACAGTCCGCTCGAGTTCAGCGAGCCCCAGTCGCTAACACCCGCAGAATAAAACATGGAAACTCTTCTATTCTTACTAGTAGAACAAAAATAAAAACCATCCCATGTTTCATGAGCTGAAATAAAAGATCCCAGAAATGTTCCATATGCACAAAAAGCGTATTTCTCTCAAATGTTGTGCACAAATTTGTTTACATCCCTGTTAGTGAGCGTTTCTCCTTTGCTAAGATAATCCATCCACCTGACAGGTGTGGCATATCAAGAAGCTCATTAGACAGCATGATCATTACACAGGTGCACCTTGTGCTGGGGACAATAAAAGGCCACTCTAAAATGTGCAGTTTTGTCACACAATACAATGCCACAGATGTCTCAAGTTTTGAGGGAGTGTGCAATTGGAATGCTGACTGCAGGAATGTCCACCAGAGCTGTTGCCAGAGAATTGAATGTTCATTTCTCTACCATTTCTCAATGTTGTTTTAGAGAATTTGGCAGTACATCCAACCGGCCTCACAACCGCAGACCACGTGTAACCATGCCAGCCCAGGACCTCCATATCTGGCTTCGTCACCTGCAGGATCATCTGAGGGGTGGAGGGGGTGCTGAGGATTTTTTCTGTCTGTAATAAAGCCCTTTTGTGGGGGAAAACTCATTCTGATTGGCTGGGCCTGGCTCCCCAGTGGGTTGGCTTGGTTCCCAAGTGGATGGGCCTATGCCTTCCCAGGCCCACCCATAGCTGCGCAACTGCCTAGTCATGTGAAATCTATAGATTAAGGTCTAATGAATTTATTTCAATTGAATGATTTCCATATATGAACTGTTACTCAGTAAATTCTTGGAAATTGTTGCATGTTGCATTTATATTTTTTGTTCAGTGTAGAAAGAGCTGGTACTAACCTCATGAAGGTACTAACCTCATGAGGCATTTATAAGTTATATTTTTCAAGAATCAATGGGTATATCAATTGAAATGACCACGGAAACAAATATATGATTTCAGGCCTACCTTTAAAAAGCCAACAGTTTAATATCTAAACATTTCCAAGCTCTTTTCACATTAAGTTGATGGGACAAGGAGTACCAATTTTGTTTGATGTGCCTAGTACAAGTGCATTCAAAATTTAGAATTTACTTAAATGTCTTCCCATGACTTAGGCCAGCCAGATCATCAGATATTTTGTGTGCGCCTCTCCTGTTTGTGTGAACTTCTGTTGTGGCTCACACCGCAAGACATGCACAAGCGCATGCAGAGATAATTCTTTCTCTGTCACATACACACACACACACACACACACACACACACACACACACACACACACACATCATAAACAAGACTCAACCTCAATGGTTTCACTGAGGGACATTCCCAGGTATTGTGCAAGGCCATTGTGCACCATATGTTGTTGTTTTCCTGTAGAGCTGGAACAAACTGTTCATAAAGATGGAAGTCCAGATAAATGTTCTCTATCGTTTTGGAGGCCAGAGGTTGCTCTCTCCCTCTTCCCTCTCTCTCTGGCCAGAGGTTGCTCTCTCCCCTCTCTCTGTCTCTGTCTCTGTCTCTCTCTCTCTCACACACACACACACACACACACACACACACACACACAGGAAAGCAATAATTATTGTTGTCATGCTAAATTTATTTATTTGGTTTATTTTGTTGATCAAGTCTAACCTTGATCACAACTGATAAAAACAAAAGAAAGATAGCATAGTTGCATAGTCATCAGTGAAGATTAGATCTGAATAGATTATGGCTTATGGTGGTTGGTACCAGGTCACAGGATTTCCCCGTCGCAACCCACGGAGTTTACAGAGCGGAAACGCTGTATCGAATACTTAACCAACATTTCCTCCTGCTCCGGCTTCTGCCGTTTTCTCGACAGAGATCGGTTGAAACCCACCATCCTCTATGTTTACATTAACATGAAACAAACTAAATTGTTATTTGTCCGATGTTGCAATTTATTGAGAATGATTGCAAATTATGTTTGTTTGGATATGCGCATGTATGCGTCATGACTCATTGTCATACAGTTCTGCAATCTCTCTATGTGCTGGGATAATAAAAGGGACTTTCCGTGTCTATATTGGAATATACGCCTATGCAAATTAGCAGTCGTCGCTTCCCTTATATACCAACTACTGTGTGAGGCCCATCGTGAACGCTGTGAGTTTGGAGAAGGCGGCTAATGATCTCCAAGTGCGCCTCTTTACCCAGACAGCACGGCGGGATGATTCAGCAGTGGCACGGCCGTGATACTGACAGCACTGTTACCAAAATGACTCATCCTGATGATGAAGCCAAAGAAAGAAAAAAGGAAAGAAAACCCCCATGGTAAGTACCAAAAGAAAGTGACCCTAAGCCCTAGGCTATAGGAGTAAATGAGAAGGGTCTAAGCTGTCTAATTTGTATTACAATTTATGGTTATTTTATTAAGAGGCCTAGGCCTATGTCTATGGGCCTCTATTTAAATCAACTGATTAATTCGTGCAGAATGCATTCAGAGGTGAGTTTACAGCATTTAAGTTTAGACTATTCTAACATTAGGCTACCCTTCTCCCTACAATGTTAAAAGTGTAATACTTTATAGTACTCTATAAAATGCATAGGCTACAATAATGTAATTAGAGGATAATCACATATATAGCATCATTAATCCACCTGAAATAGACCCATGTCTGATAATGTTGTTGAATCATCAAATGGAGGCTTAATAAAAAACAAAACGCTTGGCAAGACATTGGTAAACATTTTATATTCGATACACAATTATAGGCCTCGTAATTGTAACTTATTGAAACATTTTCTAAATATGTTTGCAATTTGTAAACATTTTATAAGACAATTTAACAATTTAGTGACTACAGAATAACTTCCAAATAACTTCTGATTAAATTGTTCAATTACTAACATATCAACCAACAAACTGCTATTACAGTTTATGCTACAACTAAGGTATCCTTTTTGATGTAAAACAGTTTATGAGTATTCATGTGACACATTATGGAATGCCACAACACTGTGTTGTTAGATAGTGAAACCTAACCATTAATGTAAAGTAATTTGCTTTGAAGAAAGATAGGCCTACTACAGATCTAAAGAATCAATTATTATTGTTGCGACAATAGTAACAATAATAACAGCAACAAAAGTAATATTCATATAAATGCACCAAATTTTGTTACTTTATTAGCCTAGTATTTTATACTTTTCTATTGCATATTAATTATTTATTTTAATTAATGGGCAAATATCTGCTTTGAAAATAGTCAAATTAAAGAGCAATGTCCAGATTTTATTAAATGTTTCAAATCTTTGAACAGGCCTTTAATTTAATATTTTCTTAGTGATTTCCTGTTTTTATGCTGGATGTTTGGCAATTGCCACTATTGTGTTTCAGTCACGTGCCCTGCGTTGAAGAATAGAAACCTACAAATATTAAAGTTATTTAAAAGTTAACATTTCATACACCGGAGAACCTGGTATCTGTCACGGGCTGACATTAAATAGGGACAGTGTTTAACTTCGGTAGAGCATCATGGGATAGTCTGTTTTCACGGTCACAGTATCATGTCCTTTGTACATAAAGGTACCTTTTTAAAGTGAGCTTTCTTTTAATTTAACTAATGTAGTCATGCGGAATTTATAGAATGATAAGACACAATCTAAATATGAAAAGGCATGGTTGTTTATTATTACATGTTTTGGATTGTATCACTTTACAGGATGGATGAGCTGTGCATCCATTTGTAAAGGAGTGCACTGAGCACACTCTTGAGTTCTTAGCTTTGAGAACTGAATTCCAAGGGTTGTATTTCTGAAGTCAGCCCATGGAGCTCAGTTCTTAAGCCTGGATGCTCCCTACTCTTGCACAGACAGATATGTGACCAGAGCAATCTAAAATGGCAAGAAATAACCCACAGTAAATACCTCCATTGCATAGTATTATTACTCAAACATCAATCTTGTAAAAATTATTTCATCAAACCCTGGATTTGACTTTTATGCTGTACACATTTGACCTTAACCCTTGATTTTAAAGTGTACTCATGTTGCAGATATCACCTGCCTTTTCTTATGCTGTGATAGTCTCTTACTGGATGGATAAGTGTCTGTTTGTAAGATGCTGGACTAGTCTCTAAATGGGCTCTATGGCTCCGTTTTATCAGTGGGCCCTATAGTAGATATTGTAGATTAAACATAAATATTGTATCTTTGGTTTACTCAGAGCTCAAGACAGTTGCTGACGATTCTGCTCAGTGTCAGCCTTTTCCCATGGAGATCTAATTTGAGAATGTACAAATTAACAATGTCATATAATATTATTATTAAATATCTGTTTATGTTGCACAGCTGAAGAGGACACGGATCAAAGCAAGATCAACTCACTGTGCAACTTTCTCACCATCCTTTATAAAACAAGTCAAAGTATCCATGAATTAACCACTACTCACCCAGCGCAAATAAACAGACATGTCCTAACAGCTGCACCAAGTATCGACTATATGCCCTGTAAAGCGGAGCATGGTCTATATGGGCAGCCACAATGTGTCTCTCCTCTCTAGTTTGGCTTCCAAACTGACAGTTTGTAGATTAGTTAACCAAAGAATGCAAGTAATTCATCATTGAGATGGGGGTTTCATGTAAACACTGACTGACTTGTTCTGTAGTATGTTGCTCCTAGAGGTTGTTTCCATCATGATGAAGGGGGAATAAATCAGTATAAATGCATATGGTTCCACGACTGACACACACACACACACACGTCTTTTAAGAGGTTCCCAAAAATAAGAATGTGTCCAGTTCATTATGTTATGTTATTGACAGAGGCAGAGAGCGGGAGAGGACTGGAGGGCATGCAGTTCAGCCCTTTCGTATGATGACGCTACACTTTGGAAAAAGACAGATGGCTCCTGTTCTCCACACCCTGGAAACTGCTATTGATTTTGTAATATAAAAAAACAAACAGTTATGTTAGTAGTAAAGGGGACTGGCTCGGCCTGTTAATCAGTAGGGAAAACTCAGTTGTCAGAGCCCAATAGATGGCTCCCCACCAGGCTGCTAATGATGGCGATGACTATTCATCGCTGAGGAAAGAGCTAGACACCTCATTATGGTATGTGGTGAAATAAGTATAGCCAGGTATAATTGTAATGGTTTAACAGATAATAACAAAAGAATAACTATATTTACATGGCTCAAAGAGAAGGAATATAATATCTATTGTTTACAGGAAACTCATTCAACAATTCTAGACGAAGTTGTGTAGAAAAAGGAATGGGGGGGAGAAATATACTTCTCCCATGGGCAAAGAAACTCAAAAGGGGTGATGATATTAATTAACAGTAATTTCGATCCGAATGTGCAAATTGTCCAAACAGATATGCAAGGTAGATGGATTATTTTAAATATGTTATTGGACCATAAACAGATATGGCTCATTAACCTTTACGGACCAAATAATGATGATCCACACTTCTTTGACAATATATATAATAAATTATCAACCCTGCAAGCAATTCAAGACTCTATTATTATGGCGGGAGATTATAATACCGTTTGAAATAGCTCAATGGACCGTAAAGGAAATCAGACTACAAACAATCACCCTCATGCTCTTAAGGAAATCGTCAATGTCATGGATACATTAGAACTAGTAGATATATGGAGGCTTAAATATCCTGATCTAGTGAGATATACATGGCGGAGACTCAATCAAGCTAGTCGTCTTGACTTCTTTCTTATATCATTCTTGTTGGCAACAAAAGTTAAAAAAGTGTTGATGGGGACAGAATGCGGTCAGACCATCATATAATTGGCATATACATTACTCTTACTGAATTTCCACGTGGGCGAGGATATTGGAAATTTTATCAAAGCCTATTGGATGATAACTTGTTTTTAACAAGGACAGAGGAATTTATAACTGATTTTTTCCGACATAACATAGGTACAGCAAATCCCCTTATTGTATGGGACACCTTTATACAGTGGGGAAAAAAAGTATTTAGCCAGCCAACAATTGTGCAAGTTCTCCCACTGAAAAAGATGAGAGAGGCCTGTAATTTTCATCATAGGTACACGTCAACTATGACATACAAAATGAGGAAAAAAAATCCAGAAAATCACATTGTAGGATTTTTAATGAATTTATTTGCTAATTATGGTGGAAAATAAGTATTTGGTCAATAACAAAAGTTTCTCAATACTTTGTTGTATACCCTTTGTTGGCAATGACACAGGTCAAACGTTTTCTGTAAGTCTTCACAAGGTTTTCACACACTGTTGCTGGTATTTTGGCCCATTCCTCCATGCAGATCTCCTCTAGAGCAGTGATGTTTTGGGGCTGTCGCTGGGCAACACGGACTTTCAACTCCCTCCAAAGATTTTCTATGGGGTTGAGATCTGGAGTCTGGCTAGGCCACTCCAGGACCTTGAAATGCTTCTTACGAAGCCACTCCTTCGTTGCCCGGGCGGTGTGTTTGGGATCATTGTCATGCTGAAAGACCCAGCCACGTTTCATCTTCAATGCCCTTGCTGATGGAAGGAGGTTTTCACTCAAAATCTCACGATTCATGTCCCCATTCATTCTTTCCTTTACACGGATCAGTCGTCCTGGTCCCTTTGCAGAAAAACAGCCCCAAATCATGATGTTTCCACCCCCATGCTTCACAGTAGGTATGGTATTCTTTGGATGCAACTCAGCATTCTTTGTCCTCCAAACACGACGAGTTGAGTTTTTACCAAAAAGTTCTATTTTGGTTTCATCTGACCATATGACTTTCTCCCAATCCTCTTCTGGATCATCCAAATGCACTCTAGCAAACTTCAGACGGGCCTGGACATGTACTGGCTTAAGCAGGGGGATACATCTTGCACTGCAGGATTTGAGACCCTGGCGGCGTAGTGTGTTACTGATGGTAGGCTTTGTTACTTTGGTCCCAGCTCTCTGCAGGTCATTCACTAGGTCCCCCCGTGTGGTTCTGGGATTTTTGCTCACCGTTCTTGTGATCATTTTGACCCCACGGGGTGAGATCTTGCGTGGAGCCCCAGATCGAGGGAGATTATCAGTGGTCTTGTATGTCTTCCATTTCCTAATAATTGCTCCCACAGTTGATTTCTTCAAACCAAGCTGCTTACCTATTGCAGATTCAGTCTTCCCAGCCTGGTGCAGGTCTACAATTTTGTTTCTGGTGTCCTTTGACAGCTCTTTGGTCTTGGCCATAGTGGAGTTTGGAGTGTGACTGTTTGAGGTTGTGGACAGGTGTCTTTTATACTGATAACAAGTTCAAACAGGTGCCATTAATACAGGTAACGAGTGGAGGACAGAGGAGCCTCTTAAAGAAGAAGATACAGGTCTGTGAGAGCCAGAAATCTTGCTTGTTTGTAGGTGACCAAATACTTATTTTCCACCATAATTTGCAAATAAATTCATTAAAAATCCTACAATGTGATTTTCTGGATTTTTTTTTCTCAATTTGTCTGTCATAGTTGACGTGTACCTATGATGAAAATTACAGGCCTCTCTCATCTTTTTAAGTGGGAGAACTTGCACAATTGGTGGCTGACTAAATACTTTCCCCCCCCACTGTATGTGCCTTTAGAGGCCATGCAATTCAGTACTCATCTCGAAAACAAAAGCAATTTAGGTCAAAAGAGTCCATACTAACAAAGGAAATAGAAGGTCTAACAGAACAGATAGATAACAATAAAAACTGTAACATAGAGGCTCAGAATAAATTAGAGGAAAAATAAATGGAGAAACTTATTCAAGAAAGATAAAGTGTAATATAGTATAAAAATAAGGCAAACTGGATGGAATATAGGGAAAAATGCACCAAATAATTTTTTTATCTTCAACATAGGAATGCTACCAAAAAGAATTTACTGAAACTGGTTACAAATGACGGAGCCACCCATGATTCACCAAATTATATTTTGAAGGAGGAAACAAAGTACTTTAAGCATATGTTTTCGTTTCAGTCGCCTCCATCTCCTCTAACTGAAGCTAATTGTAGAGATTTTTTTTCTATTTATAATGTAAAATGAACAGCTATACAGAAAGACTCACGTGAAGGTGAAATTACAGAGGAGGAACTTCTGGATGCAATTAAATACTTTAAGTCCGGGAAAACTACAAGGTTGGATGGCATAACAGTCGAGGTATACCAAACCTTTTTTGATATACTCAGACGACCGTTATTAGCATGTTTTAACCACTCCTATGTAAACGGTAGATTATCAGACACTCAAGAAGAAGGTCTGATTTCATTATTACTGAAACAGGATACAATTGGAAAATATAAAGATCAAGTCCATTTAAAAAATTGGAGGCCCCTTACACTTCAGTGTTGTGATGCAAAAATTCTAGCAAAATGTATAGCGCATAGAATTAAAAAAGGTATTGTCGGACATTATTCATTCTAATCAGACAGGTTTTTTACATGGAAGATACATTGGAGATAATATAAGGCAAGTGCTGGAAACAATAGAACACTATGAAAAATCTGGGAAACCAGGGCTGCTATTCATAGCAGACTTCGAAAAGGCATTTGATAAAGTACGACTGGGGTTTATATATAAATGCCTGGAGCATTTCAATTTTGGAGAATCTCTTATAAATTGAGTTAAAATCATGTATAGTAACCCTAGGTGTAAAATAGTAAATAATGGCTATTTCTCAGAAAGTTTTAAACTGTCAAGAGGAGTGAAACAAGGTTGTCCACTATCGGCATATCTATTTATTATGCCCATCGAGATGTTAGCTATTAAAATCAGATCCAACAATAATATCAAGGGATTAGAAATCCAGGGCTTAAAAACAAAGGTGTCATTGTACGCTGATGATTCATGTTTTCTTTTAAATCCACAACTTGAATCCCTCCACAGCCTCATAGAAGATCTAGAAACATTTTCTAACCTCTCTGGATTACAACCAAATTATGATAAATGTACTATATTACGTATTGGATCACTAAAAAATAAAAAATGTACATTACCATGTAGTTTACCAATAAAATGGTCTGATGGTGATGTGGATATACTCGGAATACGTATCCCAAATGAAATAGATGATCTCACACCAATACATTTTAATAGAAAGTTAGCAAAAATAGATAAGATCTTGCTACCATGGAAAGGTAAATACCTGTCTATTTGTGGGAAAATCACCCTGATTAACTCTTTAGTATTATCCCAGTTTACCTATTTGTTTATGGTCTTGCCTACGCCTAGTGAACAGTTTTTTAAATTATATGAGAAAAAAATATTCCAATTTATTTGGAACGGCAAGCCAGACAAAATTAAACAGGCCTATTTATATAATGAATATGAATTCGGAGGACAGAAATTATTAAATATTAAAGCATTAGACCTATCACTAAAAGCTTCAGTCATACAAAAGTTATACTTAAATCCGAACTGGTTCTCTAGCAAATTAGTAAGATCGTATCACCCAATGTTCAAGAATGGCCTTTTCCCTTTATTCAGATTACAACCTCTCACTTTCAGTTATTTGAAAAGGAAATAATCTCCCAAATATCACTATTTCTAAAACAAGCCATAGAAAGTTGGTTGCAATTTCAATTTAATCTTCCAGAAACGACAGAACAAATAATGCAACAAATATTGTGGTTAAACTCAAATATACTAATTGATAAAAAAAACTATTTTTTTGGACAAAATAAATAAATAAGGTATAATCTTCGTAAATGATCTCATCGGTAGGACTGGTGGAGTCATGTCGCACATGCAGCTAACAAAAACAAATGGAAATGTCTGCTCTACCCAAAATTACAACCAAATAATTGCAGCATTACCACAAAAATGGAAGAGGAAAGTGGAAGGGGGAAAAAGTAAGGAACTTGTATGTCGGCCTTGCATTAAAGAACATAATTGGTTAAAGAAAACTGTGATAAATAAAAAAGTATACCAGTTTCATTTAAGGACCAAACGATTGACAGCCGTCCCATATAGATTGCAAAACAGTTGGGAAGAGATTTTTTACGTACCAATTCCATGGCATAGTGTTTATGAACTGATACGCAAAACGACGCCGGATTCAAAACTTAGATTTTTCAATTTAAATTGTATGCACTCTGGATAAGAGCGTCTGCTAAATGACTAAAATGTCAAAAAATTGCAACCAATAGAATGTTATTTATATGGGGGATACAATCTTCCCAGCTCTGCAGAAATTGCTGCGAAGAGACAGAATCATTAGATCATTTGTTTTGGTACTGTCCATTTGTAGCTTGTTTCTGGACACAGGTCCAGGAATGGCTAAAGGATTGCAATATTTACCTGGAGCTAACCCTGCAGATAGCATTACTGGGTGATCTGAAAAGTCATAGTCAATCGATCAATAATATAATATTACTTTTAGCAAAAATGTTTATTTTCAATTTACAATCTGTAGAAACAATGAGAATAGAAAGGTTCAGAACTTTTGTAAAACATCACAGTACAGTTGAAAAATATATGGCAAATAGAAATCCAATATGGATGGTGTTAAGAGATAGATGGGTGGTGTTGAATGGAGTTGAAGGATGGGACTAAAAACTACTAACAACAACCAATAACAACAAGATAACTAATAATGTAAGCATACTGTGTCCATAATAAGCATAATAAGTATATAGGTTATAGGTTGAGAGCTTTTGTGAAAGAGCACAGTTAGAAAGATATGGTATGGCATATAGAAGCAAACCGGATGGACATCATGAAAATGATCGGAGAGGTTGAGGGTAGTGGAAGTTCAGGAGTAAAAACAAACAAAATAGAATTATTGTAAAATTGACTGTGTCTATAAAATGTATATAGTATGTATAAGCTGGAAGTAGAGACCTAAGCGTTGTTGTTAACTAGTTTACTCCAATTAGGGAAGGGGTGGTGGGGTTGGAAGATAATAAAGGGAAAAATATTTTTTTAAAGGATGTGTATGTGTATGTATGTGTATGTATGTGTATGTGTGTATGTATATATATATATATTTGCAAGGGAAAAAAACATATGGGGGATTGGAAGTGATGCAGACAATTACATTGATGGAAGTTACAATCTATCTGCAATATTAAAGCTGATCTACCCCCTAAAAAAAAAAAGAACAAAAAGTAAAAAATATTAAAAAAAATAAATAAATAGAGAGCTAGACACTTTATTATATGCTCCGTTGGAAACATTCCTTCATTTTCTGTGACCGACAAGATTCTGTGTATTCTGTTCACTGTGTGCCGACCACAGTTATAAGTGAATGCAGTTTGTTGTGATTTAATGTTTTGGAAAAAATGACAGAGAAGCTTTTCGGAGAATAACAAGGATACATGTAAAGTGCTCTATGTATGGTCATTGTTTTTAGATTGTCATTAAACAACACTGTGTAATACATTCCTATAAATGTGTGCCTGATACACAACTTTAATGGCTCAGGAGAGAGGCAACCTGCCAGTAGACAGCCTGCTTGTATAACTTCATCAGTAGCTGCCCATATGCTGTGTTTTCAGAGGAGTTCAAACACACAACTCCAGGCATGTTTGAACTAAATAAATTGCATCCCCCCCAAAAAATACATATCTGTGTAACTGCCAATGTAATCTGTCCCATTTACATAGGTGTAAGGTTGGATAGATTGAATAGAGACTAAATTAACACATCATGTCAGGTCTTAAAACCTTAATTTGCCCTTGTACCTTTTAATTTGCTTACAGCAAGTGTGTGTGTGTGAGGCCTACCTGCACACTCGTTAGTCTACACAAGTTAAGTAAACTGAAGGACTGCAATATGGTCTTGGCAGTCCTGATGCCATGTGACCCAGGTCATTAGGCTACTGCAGACTGGAGATTTCACAAGAGTTATCCAGGGATTACCAAGAGCACACACCCAGGCACTCCATGACTTTCACATGGACAATATGCTTACGTTGATAGTCGCTACCTAATGAGTGAAAGCACCATAGGCTAATTATTCTATAAGCCCTTCAGCATCATCATCATTATATGACGTCAGGCCTGAATAAGACGTGATAACAGGTCTGGTTCAGATAAATAGTCTACATTCTCTGTCCAAAAAGGGCTTAGAAACTTTACTGCTGAGACCAATAGAGACCCTCAGTGACAGCAGACAATTCTCAAGCGACCAACAGAGGCAGCATGCTTCCATTGACAGACAGAGCAGGTGCTCCCATAGAGATAGATAGAGAAGTCTAGTGCCCAAGTTTTAGCATGAGCAGCGCCATTAAGGACTTAACATTTTTGTATTTTAGTCAACTGGGTGGGACTTCCTATGGGTTAAGGAAGGATCAAATGAGTCTATCTAGGTCATCAGGAGGGATCAGCCAATGAATTATACTCGTGAGCAAACATTCCATAACTGCAGGTGGCAGTAAATCGCAAACCTTGGCTTTACACCTGTTTAAACAACACACTCTAGGTGGCACTATGCACCCTTTCAGTTTTGTTTCCTAACTAATAGAAGTAGTAGAAGAAGAAAATGGACTACTTCAAAATGGAGATGGCCTCAATGGCGCTGCCCTTTCCCCCTTTCCCATGCTCTCACAGATGCCATAGTGAGACAGATACAATAATAATACAATGGCGTAATGTCAATCTAAGTCTATGAGTGCTCCCCAGCCTCCCCTAAAATAATAATCCTAATGCATCTGTCCTCCTCCCTCCATCAAACCCCTCCCTCCAGGGGTGGATCGGCCACCTGGCAATTCTGGCAAATGCCTGATAGTCTGGACAATTTGTTAGTTGGTTGGGCTGGTCAAAATGGACATAGTTTTAGATGGAAATAGAAAAAGAAAAGAAAAAGGGCCTGTTAACTTCTCTGTCAAACTAATCTATAATGAGCCTTTGGCTGGTCAGTGGGCAACGGTCGGCCCCCCCTACCAAGATGGGTCGGCCCTGTTTTCTGATAGGCTGAGCTGAGGTCACGCAAACTCACATTCAGAGTCCAACGCGGCATCAGCAAAGAGACCTGCTCCCACTCAGTTAGACAGCCAAGATCATGGATGGTACAAAAACAGAAAGGGTGCCTGTAAACGCAGAAAGACCACATTCTTACATTGTCACTTCACTCAAAATGTCCTATTTTTTGGGCCGGGTAAAACCATGATTTGGTCAAACAGTAAAGTGCATTATCCTGTAATTAAAGTGTCTGCCCCTGTGCCTGCCCCTGAACCCCGGCCCTGCCCCTGCTCCTGCCCCTGAACCCCGGCCCTGCCCCTGCTCCTGCCCCTGAACCCCGGCCCTGCCCCTGCTCCTGCCCCTGAACCCCGGCCCTGCCCCTGCTCCTGCCCCTGAACCCCGGCCCTGCCCCTGCTCCTGCCCCTGAACCCCGGCCCTGCCCCTGCTCCTGCCCCTGAACCCCGGCCCTGCCCCTGCTCCTGCCCCTGAACCCCGGCCCTGCCCCTGCTCCTGCCCCTGAACCCCGGCCCTGCCCCTGCTCCTGCCCCTGAACCCCGGCCCTGCCCCTGCTCCTGCCCCTGCCCCTGTGCCTGTTTCGCTGGGGCCTGCTGCTATGATGAGCAAGCCACTCCCCCATGCGCTCAAGAGAAAAATTTGTTTTGATTGTATAACATTTCAAAATGCAATTGCGGGAAAAACACAGCTTTGGAAGCTTCGTCAAGCTTGTCCCTGTCAAAGAAAAGAGGGTCTCAGCTCTCTGTAGGTATAATCTTTATTTCTCAATACTCAATATTCAGCTCAATAGTAACTATTTTACAACCAAGATATTTGATATGGCTTTGAGATATGGAGCAACGCACTAGCCATTGTGAGGGTATACGCCTATTTAGGTATTTAGAGTTAGCAATCTAGTTCATGTGTTTTGAGTTTCACTTCCTCAGGTGTTGAACCCCAAATTAATTAGCCTATGATATTAATGCACTTAAAGATGTAATTGAATCTCTATTGAACAAAAAAACATTGGAATTTCTGGAGTCCTATTTTGACAGTAAAATATAGCAAAGTCTAATTGTCAACACAAAATTCATGACAATCACTGGATTAGGTTGCACATTAAAATATCTTGAATCATGCATTTCTGCTTGGACGTGTTAGATGAAACAACTTATCTATTGAATATCTCAGTAGTCTACTATTACACTTCTTAATTAATAAAGCACTATGAATTACTTTATCAGGTGACTAGGCCTACTCATGATTTGGGTCCGACCAAATCATGGGCTGGTGCCACCAACTGTAAAGGTTAGTGAGACCAGGAGAACATGTTAGTCTGGAGCCCTGTAACGGTAGTTAACACTTAGGGTAGGTGTTGATTCAGGGGAACACATATGACAGGCACACATTTTTAATATATATCCTAAGTCGTTAGCTTGGCTTTTATAACGTATAAGTCTTAAGCAGACAGACAGACAGACAGACAGACAGACAGACAGACAGACAGACAGGCAGACAGGCAGACAGGCAGGCAGGCAGGCAGGCAGGCAGACAGCCAACCAGACAGACAGACAGACAGGCAGGCAGGCAGACAGAGAACAAGAAGAAGCACAGAGTGACAGCAGAGAAGATGCTGAGACAGACAGACAGCACAACAGGGTGGCAAACAAAATGGCTAGAGCAGAGGCACAGTTATGGTGGTGAGTTTACATTTTAGTCATTTAGCAGATGCACTTGTCCAGAGCAAATTACAGGAGCAATTAGGGTTAAGTGCCTTGCTCAAGGGCACAACGGCAGATTTTTCACCTAGTCAACTCGGGGATTCAAACCAGCAAACTTTTGGTTACTGGCCCAACGCTTTTAACCACTAGGCTACCTGTTGCCCTAAACAGTGGTGTTTTTGTGTTGTTACATATTGTATTTGTTTTAAACATGAGCTGGTTAAAAAAGAGGAGGAAGACCATGTCTCGCCAGTCATTGGTACAGTGAAATGGGCTGGTGTCGATAAAATGCCAGGTCCGAATTATCTTCCCAGTCCGCCCCTACCGTCATAGCAGCGGACTCCAGCAAAAATAACATTCTCGTGTCCTGCTGGCGACTAGGGGGAAGAACCATGGTTTATGAGAGTAGCATAGCGCGCGGAGACCTCTCCTCTCTTCCTGCTAGGTTAGCGCTGAAGTAAGGATTCTCTTGTATATAAACCGAGAAAAAGTAATGCCGAAGACCATGACCTCTCTCCAGCGCTCAGTTTTTTCTGGTTTTGTCAGTGCAGTCGGTGTAGAGTAGCCTACGATGTGGACTTGATAGTGATGCGCAGCCAACAACAACAAAAAATATGAAATGCTTCTCCCGGTACCTGCCTTACCTCTTCAGACCCTCGAGCACCATCCTCTCCTCCAGCTGTCACACGGAAGGTAGGCTACCGACCTGTAATGTTATTGCATGTGTGTGTGTGTGTGTGCGCGCGCGCTTTTCTGTGGGTACTGGGCAACCAGCAGCAGGTTAGGTCAGTTCGAGAGCCGTCGTACATGCATTTATAGAAGAGGTTGACTGGGACGGAACAGAGCATATCATCCTGCTCTCTGCCGTTTATCTTTCTAGGCGAAACAGCCATAGTCAGATTGACATTTCAGGCGGTGTGAGGTCGGGAGGGACCGCTGTGGAATTGGCTGGGTTTCCTTTGTAGGCCTATATTTGCATAATTAATGAATCTGCAGCAGCTTGTGTAAGGTGTACGAACTTTCAAGACAGGACATACAACCTTTCTCTCTCAGCCAAAGCTGAACAGAGTAGCTACTCTACTATGGTGGCAATAAACTGCCTGTAACACTGGATGCTGTTAAAAAAGATGAGAGACAAGCATGTGCCTTTTCCTCAGTCCAACATGGTGGTCAAGGACAGACCATGACAACCAAAACAACTAAGACTTCATAAGAGCCCATTCATTAGGCAACAATACACGTTCCTAATATTGAGTTGCACCCCCTCCCCTTGCCCTCAGAACAGCCTCAATTGGTCGGGGCATGGGTGTCGAAAGCGTTCGATTGTGGACTCCAATGCTTCCCACAGTTGTGTCCCATACACAAAAATGTATGCACGCATGACTGTAAGTCGCTTTGGATAAAAGCGTCTGCTAAATGGCATATTATTATTATTATAAGTTGGATGTCCTTTGGGTGGTGGTGGACCATTCTTGAAACACACTGGAAACTTTTGAGAGTGAAAAATCCAGCAGTGTTGCAGTTCTTGACACAAACTGGTGCGCCTGGCACCTACTACCATACCCCATTCAAAGGCACTTACATTTTTTGTCTTGCCCATTTCACCCTCTGAATGGCACACATACACAATCCATGTCTGAATTATCTCAAGGCTTAAAAAAATAATTATTTAACCTGACTCCCCCCCTTCATCTAAACTGATTGAAGTGGATTTAATAAGTGACATCAAAAAGGGATCATAGCGTTCACATGTATTCACCAGTCTATGTCATGGAAAGAGCAGGTGCTCCTAATATTTTGTATACTCGGTATATATGGTAATACAAGGTTCCTGCTTTTACTTTAAACTACTGAAATATTGATGTGTACTTTATTTAAGAGAGAGGTTTGACATAAGGCCATCTCACTAAGCCTATGTTATCTCACTAAGCTTATGTCACCTCACTAGGCATATGTCGTCTCACTAAGCTTATGTCACCTCACTAGGCCTATGTTATCTCACTAAGCTTATGTCACCTCACTAGGACTATGTTATCTCACAAAGCTTATGTCACCTCACTAGGCCTATGTCGTCTCACAAAGCTTATGTCACCTCACTAGGCCTATGTTATCTCACAAAGCTTATGTCACCTCACTAGGCCTATGTCATCTCACAAAGCTTATGTCACCTCACTAGGCCTATGTCATCTCACAAAGCTTATGTCACCTCACTAGGCTTATGTCGTCTCACAAAGCTTATGTCACCTCACTAGGCCTATGTTATCTCACAAAGCTTATGTCACCTCACTAGGCCTATGTCGTCTCACAAAGCTTATGTCACCTCACTAGGCCTATGTCATCTCACAACCCTTATGTCACCTCACTAGGCTTATGCCATCTCACAAAGCTTATGTCACCTCACTAGGCCTATGTCATCTCACAAAGCTTATGTCACCTCACTAGGCCTATGTCATCTCACAAAGCTTATGTCACCTCACTAGGCCTATGTCGTCTCACAAAGCTTATGTCACCTCACTAGGCTTATGTCATCTCACAAAGCTTATGTCACCTCACTAGGCCTATGTCATCTCACAAAGCTTATGTCACCTCACTAGGCCTATGTCAAAACTAGCCTACTGTAAATAATACAACAAATGAATTTTGTAGAATTGTTGTAATTAGTTTATTGACATAGTATGTCTCATTAACATGTATCCATGTTTGTTATATATTAAAAGTGTCTGATTATTGAATTATACATTATTACAGCTATTGAATAAAACAGTGTGTGGCTCATCAATCTGGTGAGAGTTGCCAGCTGTAGGGGGTGTGGCCTTCTCTGCTCTGGCTGCATAGAGACAGGACATATTGACCTCTCTCTGTATGTAATGAAAACCATGCCCCTCCTCAACCACTGACAGCTCTTGACTGAGTTGAGTGGCAGGTAAGCGGAGTGTTCCAGTATTATCCCACAAGCCTTAGGACTGTACAGCAGACAGTCTCCTGTTTGTGATGATGAAGTTGTAGGTCATGTGAAGAATAGTGAGGTCAAGACTGAGAACCAGGAAGTGTGAAGTACCCTAGCATTATATCCTGAAGGAGAAGCACAGTGCATAAGTTAACACATGTTTGGTTAGAATGTATAGGACCCTCGACCTTGGCATCACATCTCCCTCATACATACGCCTCCTTGAGTGACATGCTACAGCACTGAGAGGGGACAAAATGGAGGTATGACAGCACTGAGAGGGGACAAAATGGAGGTATGACAGCACTGAGAGGGGACAAAATGGAGGTATGACAGCACTGAGAGGGGACAAAATGGAGGTATGACAGCACTGAGAGGGGAGAGGCTATACGGACACTCCTGGTGCCCAAATTGATGACGTATGTCGCGCAGCTGAGAGTCGAGTGTGGAGACGAATGGATTTAGTTCAGTCAGTCGTCCTGTTGAGCCCTTTCCAGCTTATGCTGGCTAGCTGGCAACAACAGCAGCATCACTTTCTTTTACAAGTTAGGGTTAGGCCTGGGTGACAGCTAAAGCACATTTATTTTAGTGGTTTTCACCGAAAATGTACTACGGCATTAACGTCTACATAATGGAGCTGGGGTTGGAACTGGGAATGGGGCTGGAGCTGGGGCCAGGGCTGGAGCTGGGACCTGGAGCTGGAGCTGGGGCCAGGGCTGGAGCTGGGACCTGGAGCTGGAGCTGGGGCCAGGGCTGGAGCTGGGGCCTGGGCTGGGACCTGGAGCTGGGACCTGGAGCCAGGGTCACCACTGGAGTGTGAGCTTTGGTTGTGAGGTGTTGTTTAGTCTTTTATTTCTTTATTTAGACATGTTGACAGGAAAACATCTCTTGTGATGCACCCTCTTATTTTCAAGTGGGCCCTATAAAAAAATAAATAAAAACGGAATTAAACGCTAAAGTAGTGCTCAGAGTGCGTGCAGGCGTGTGTGTGGAGGGGGTGTTACACAAACTGAAGTGAAGTGTGAACTGAGTTCAGCCAAGCAGAGATAACATGTTAGTGTGGCCTCTACATGTTGTAAATAGCTTATTGATGGAGTGCCTCAGAGTGACATGTGTGTATTGGCTGATAGCCATGGCTGGGGGTTGGAGGTAGTCTAGTAGTGTTGTTGATCTATTGATGGTGCTCTTTCCGTGTGACTGTGTTCAGCCTCATTTATAAAACAGCTCATCACATGTACAGTACCCTCAGACTATATAGGCCATTTTCTACTCATTGCATTTAATCATTCACAAATCCATCAGAATAAACCACGTTCAAAGGCTCTCGACAAAGGCTGCTAAAATTGTGAATAATGTTGGGACAAAGGCTCAGAAAGGAGTTTGTTGTGATTTCCATGGGTTAAATGTGTGGGCCTGCACCTCCCAGGGGGCTGACGTCATCACATCTAGCTTCTGTGGAACCAGTTGGTGACATCAGTTGTGCAGCTGGGGCATTTAGCCTATTTCACCCTGGCTGGGAGAGGGCAGTGCAGCACTTGAGAATTATAAAGCTACAGACTCACATACACACACACAGACACACACACACACACACACACACAGACACAACCACACACACACACACACAGACACAACCACACACACACACACACACACAGACACAACCACACACTCCATTTGGCAAATCAGATCATGACTTCGTACTCCTGCTTCATGTTTTTTTAGTCTATTCTATTAAAACTTTATTTAACTAGGCAAGTCAGTTAAGAACAAATTCTTATTTACAATGACGGCCTACCAAGAGGCAAAAGGCCTGCTGCGGGGACGGGGTCTGGGATTAAAAATAAAAATGTAGGACAAAACACCCATCCCGACAAGAGAGACATCACAACAATACATACCTACGACAACAACACAGCATGGCAGCAACACATGACAACACAGCATGGTAGCAACACCACATGACAACAATACGGTAGCAACACAACATGGCAGCAGTACAACATGGTAGCAGCACAAACATGGTACAAACATTATTGTGGGCGGCAGGTAGCTTAGTGGGTAAGAGCGTTGTGCCAGTAACCGAAAGGTCGCTGGTTCTAATCCCCGAGCCGACTAGGTGAAAAATTTGTCAATGTGCCCTTGAGCAAGGCACTTAACCCTAATTGCTCCTGTAAGTCGCTCTGGATAAGAGCGTCTGCTAAATGACCAAAAATAAAATAAAAATAATTATTGGGCACAGACAACAGCACAAAGAGACAACAATACATCACGCGAAGCAGCCACAAGTGTCAGTAAGAGTGTTTACAAGCAGAAACTCAATCCGGAAGTACCCATGACTCGCTCCGTTGGGAAATGGTCACCAGAATCAGAGAATATGCTACAGGACTGCTTTGCTAGTGCTGATTGGAATATGTTTAGAGACTCCGCTTATAACATTGACGAGCTAACCACCTCCCTCACCGGCTTCATTAGAAAATGTATTGACAGCGCTGTCCCCACGGTGAGGTTTCGTGCTTCCCCAATCAAAAGCCCTGGATTAACATTGAGGTTGCCGCTAAACTAAAGGACAGAGCTACCGCACACAGAGCTATCGTAGACAACCCTGGGGCTACGGCTGAAGACAGGAAGTACAAGAAGTCCCGCTATGACCTCAGCAGAGTCATCAAATGAGCAAAAGGACAATATAGGAATAAGGTGGAATCATATTACACAGGCTCCGTCGCCCGCCGCATGTGGCAGGGGCTACAGTCCATTACGGATTACAAAGGAAGACCCAGCCATGATCTGCCCAACGATTCCGCTCTACCAGACAAACTCAATGCATTTTATGCACGCTTTGACAACAACAACATTGTGCCGGGTGTGAGGGCCATCACCGACCCAGAGGTTTGGGTGATTTCGCTCTCCGAGGCCCACGTGAGGAACATATTTTAATCAGCTCAATACCAGCAAATCCTCGGGGCCCGACGGTATTCCAGGGCGTGTTCTCAGATCATGCGCAGAACAGCTGGCAAGCATATAATGGCTTGCGAAAGTATTCACCCCCCTTGGCATTTTTCCTATTTTGTTGCCTTACAACCTGGAATTAAAATGGATTTTTTTGGGGGTTTGTATCATTTCATTTACACACCATGCCTACCACTTTGAATATGCAAAATATTTTTTTGTGTTAAACAAACAAGAAGTAAGACAGAACTTGAGCGTGCAGAACTATTCTCCCCCCAAAGTCAATACTTTGTAGAGCCACCTTTTGCAGCAATTACAGCTGCAAGTCTCTTGGGGTATGTTTCTATAAGCTTGGCACATCTAGCCACTGGGATATTTGCCCATTCTTCAAGGCAAAACTGCTCAAGCTCCTTCAAGTTGGATGGGTTCCGCTGGTGTACAGCAATCTTTAAGTCATACCACAGATTCTCAATTGGATTGAGGTCTGGGCTTTGACTAGGCCCTTCCAAGACATTTAAATATTTCCCCTTAAACCACTCGAGTGTTGCTTTAGCAGTATGCTTAGGGTCATTGTCCTGCTGGAAGGTGAACCTCCGTCCCAGTCTCAAATCTCTGGGAGACTGAAACAGGTTTCCCTCAAGAATTTCCCTGTATTTAGCGCCATCCATCATTCCTTCAATTCGGACCAGTTTCCCAGCCCCTGCCGATGAAAAACATCCCCACAGCATGATGCTGCCACCACCATGCTTCACTGTGGGGATGGTGTTCTCGAGGTGATGAGAGGTGTTGGGTTTGCGCCAGACATAGCGTTTTCCTTGATGGCCAAAAAGCTAAATTTGAGTCTCATTTGACCAGAGTACCTTCTTTCATATGTTTGGGGAGTCTCCCACATGCCCTTTGGCGAACACCAAATGTGTTTGGTTATTTGTTTCTTTAAACAATGGCTTTTTTCTGGCCACTCTTCCGTAAAGCCCAGCTCTGTGGAGTGTACGGCTTAAAGTGTTCCTATGGACAGATACTCCAATCTCCGCTGTGGAGCTTTGCAGCTCCTTCAGGGTTATCTTTGGTCTCTTTGTTGCCTCTGATTAATGCTCTCCTTGCCTGGTCCGTGAGTTTTGGTGGGCAGCCCTCTCTTGGCAGGTTTGTTGTGGTGCCATATTCTTTCCATTTTTTAATAATGGATTTAATGGTGCTCCGTGGGATGTTAAAAGTTTCTGATATTTATTTATTTATAACCCAACCCTGATCTGTACATCTCCACAACTTTGTCCCTGACCTGTTTGGAGAGCTCCTTGGTATTCATGGTGCAACTTGCTTGGTGGTGCCCCTTGCTTAGTGGTGTTGCAGACTCTGGGGCCTTTCAGAACAGGTGTATATATATACTGAGATCATGTGACACTTAGATTGCACACAGGTGGACTTTATTTAACTAATTATGTGACATCTGAAGGTAATTGGCTGCACTAGATCTTATTTAGGGGCTTCATAGCAAAGGGGGGGAATACATATGCACGCAACACTTTTCCGTTATTAATTTTTTAGAATTTTTTGAAACAAGTTATTTTTTTCACTTCACCAATTTGGACAATTTTGTGTATGTCGAGCTCCCTGCCATCCAGGACATACACACATATATATACAGTGGGGAGAACAAGTATTTGATACACTGCCGATTTTGCAGGTTTTCCTACTTACAAAGCATGTAGAGGTCTGTAATCCATGACGGCGTAGTGTGTTACTAATGGTTTTCTTTGAGACTGTGGTCCCAGCTCTCTTCAGGTCATTGACCAGGTCCTGCCGTGTAGTTCTGGGCTGATCCCTCACCTTCCTCATGATCATTGATGACCCACGAGGTGAGATCTTGCATGGAGCCCCAGACCGAGGGTGATTGACCGTCATCTTGAACTTCTTCCATTTTCTAATAATTGCGCCAACAGTTGTTGCCTTCTCACCAAGCTGCTTGCCTATTGTCCTGTAGCCCATCCCAGCCTTGTGCAGGTCTACAATTTTATCCCTGATGTCCTTACACAGCTCTCTGGTCTTGGCCATTGTGGAGAGGTTGGAGTCTGTTTGATTGAGTGTGTGGACAGGTGTCTTTTATACAGGTAACGAGTTCAAACAGGTGCAGTTAATACAGGTAATGAGTGGAGAACAGGAGGGCTTCTTAAAGAAAAACTAACAGGTCTGTGAGAGACAGAATTCTTACTGGTTGGTAGGTGATCAAATACTTATGTCATGCAATAAAATGCAAATTAATTACTTAAAAATCATACAATGTGATTTTCTGGATTTTTGTTTTAGATTCCGTCTCTCACAGTTGAAGTGTACCTATGATAAAAATTACAGACCTCTACATGCTTTGTAAGTAGGAAAACCTGCAAAATCGGCAGTGTATCAAATACTTGTTCTCCCCACTGTATATATAATGAGGGAAAAAGTATTTGATCCCCTGCTGATTTTTGTATGTTTGCCCACTGACAAAGACATGATCAGTCTATATTTTTAATGGTAGGTTTATTTGAACAGTGAGAGACAGAATAACAACAACAAAATCCAGAAAAAGGCATGTCAAAAATGTTATAAATTGATTTGCATTTTAATGAGGGAAATAAGTATTTGACCCCTCTGCAAAACATGACTTAGTACTTGGTGGCAAAACCCTTGTTGGCAATCACAGAGGTCAGACGTTTCTTATAGTTGGCCACCAGGTTTGCACACATCTCAGGAGGGATTTTGTTCCACTCTTTGCAGATCTTCTCCAAGTCATTAAGGTTTCGAGGCTGACGTTTGGCAACTCGAACCTTCAGCTCCCTCCACAGATTTTCAATGGGATTAAGGTCTGGAGACTGGCTAGGCCACTCCAGGACCTTAATGTGCTTCTTCTTGAGCCACTCCTTTGTTGCCTTGGCCGTGTGTTTTGGGTCATTGTCATGCTGGAATACCCATCCACGACCCATTTTCAATGCCCTGGCTGAGAGAAGGAGGTTCTCACCCAAGATTTGACGGTACATGGCCCCGTCCATCATCCCTTTGATGCGGTGAAGTTGTCCTGTCCCCTTAGCAGAAAAACACCCCCAAAGCATAATGTTTCCACCTCCATGTTTGACGGTGGGGATGGTGTTTTTGGTGTCATAGGCAGCATTCCTCCTCCTCCAAACACGGCGAGTTGAGTTGATGCCAAAGAGCTCGATTTTGGTCTCATCTGACCACAACACTTTCACCCAGTTCTCCTCTGAATCATTCAGATGTTCATTGGCAAACTTCAGACGGCCCTGTATATGTGCTTTCTTGAGCAGGGGGACCTTGCGGGCGCTGCAGGATTTCAGTCTTCCACGGCGTAATAATAATATAAAATGCCATTTAGCAGATGCTTTTATCCGTCATGTGTGCATACATTTTTACGTATGGGTGGTCCCGAGGATCGAACCCACTACCCTGGCGTTACAAGTGCCATGCTCTACCAATTGAGCTACAGAGGACCACAATTGAGCTACAATTGTTTTCTTGGTGACTATGGTCCCAGCTGCCTTGAGATCATTGACAAGATCCTCCCGTGTAGTTCTGGGCTGATTCCTCACCGTTCTCATGATCATTGCAACTCCACGAGATGAGATCTTGCATGGAGCCCCAGGCCGAGGGAGATTGACAGTTCTTTTGTGTTTCTTCCATTTGCGAATAATCGCACCAACTGTTGTCACCTTCTCACCAAGCTACTTGGCGATGGTCTTGTAGCCCATTCCAGCCTTGTGTAGGTCTACAATCTTGTCCCTGACATCCTTGGAGAGCTCTTTGGTCTTGGCCATGGTGGAGAGTTTGGAATCTGATTGATTGCTTCTGTGGACAGGTGTCTTTTATACAGGTAACAAGCTAAGATTAGGAGCACTCCCTTTAAGAGTGTGCTCCTAATCTCAGCTCGTTACCTGTATAAAAGACACCTGGATTTTTTTGTTGTTATTCTGTCTCTCACTGTTCAAATAAACCTACCCTTAAAATTATAGACTGATCATGTCTTTGTCAGTGGGAAAACGTACAAAATCAGCAGGGGATCAAATACCTGTTTCCCTCACTGTATATGTGTGTGTGTCCTATATCAGGTGGTGTGGTAGGAAGGCCCGGAAAATCGTTGAAGACTCCAACCACCCAAGCCATAGACTATTCTCTCTGCTTCCGCATGGCAAGCGGTACCGGTGCATCAAGTCTGGTACCAACAAGATCTTGAACAGCTTCTATCCCCAGGCAAGAAGACTGAAACATAGCAAACAAAATAGCTATACAGACTATCTGAGTTAACCTTGTATCTTTTATTCAGCTTTTATTTTTATTTTTTGCACCCACAAGGCCCTACAGACTCTCACACACACACTCACTCCATCACCTGCTCACTCACACATAATATGCACATACATTTATACTGACTCTACACACCCACTCACATACTAGCTGCTGCTACTCTGTTTATCTTATGTCCTGTTGCCTAGACACCTTACCCCTATATATATATCTACCCCCATCACTCCAGTATCCCTGCACCTTGTAAATATGGTATTGGAACTGACCCTATATATTGTGCTTACTTACTTCTTGTGTTATTAATATTTCTTCTTATTTCTCATGTTTTTTTCTAGTATCACATTGTTATTGATTATTGCCTTGTTGGGTTTTGAGTTTGCAAGAAAGGCATTTCACTGTGCATGTGACATTAAAACTTGAAACACACACACACACACACACACACACACACAAAGTATGTACCCCCGGCCTCCATCAGCAGACCATGAGAAAAGGAGATCACTCTTGCTGAGGTCCAGTTTGCCACATCACACTGCAGCCGGACCCTATAGCCTGGAGGGAAGGAAGATGGACAGTATTTTGTGGCCATCACAGCGTGTCTGGGGGTAATGGACGCAGATACCCCTCTAGGGTCGGTCATCAATAGGGCCTGAATTACTGCCGAGGTCTGGGAGAAAAATATCCTATACCCCATGTGTGTTGCCCATGGAAGACCTGAAGCTATGATTTCTCTCTCTCTCTCTCTCTCTCTCTCTCTCTCTCTCTCTCTCTCTCTCTCTCTCTCTCTCTCTCTCTCTCTCTCTCTCTCTCTCTCTCTCTCTCTCTTTTCCCCCTCTCTCTCTCCATCTTTCTAGGGTAGATGTGGTTGCTCTGGTCGGATAAAGAGGGATGGGTTGAATATTTCAGACACTAAGCTGTGGCTGATTTCTTAGCCTTTGTGAACTCAGATTGCCTCAGCAGTGTGCTAGCTCATCCTTGTCTGGGCCCATCTGTAGGCCTCTCTCTGCCTCCTCTCTCTGCCTCCTCTCTCTCTCTCTCTCTCTGCATTCTCTCTCTCTCTCTCTCTCTCTCTCTCTCTCTGTGCCTCCTCTCTCTCTCTCTCTCTCTCTCTCTGCCTCCTCTCTCTCTCTCTCTCTCTCTCTCTCTCTCTCTCTCTCTCTCTGCCTCTCTCTACCTCCTCTTCCTCTTTCAACCTCTAGCAGTTCCCCCGTTGTCAGCCTGTGTGTTTCGGCCCGCTCCTGTGAGCCAAGATGAGCCACTCTTCAACCTACGGCCAGTGGGTGATGGTGATGTTGGCAGCCCCTCTTCCCCTTCTACCCCCTGGGTACAGCAGCATGGCCCCCTGGGTACAGCAGCCTGGCCCCCTGGGTACAGCAGCATGGCCCCCTGGGTACAGCAGCATGGCCCCCTGGGTACAGCAGCATGGCCCCCTGGGTACAGCAGCATGGCCCCCTGGGTCCAGCAGCATGGCCCCCTGGGTACAGCAGCATGGCCCCCTGGGTACAGCAGCATGGCCCCCTGGGTACAGCAGCATGGCCCCCTGGGTACAGCAGCATGGCCCCCTGGGTCCAGCAGCCAGGCCCCCTGGGTCCAGCAGCCAGACCCGCTGGGTCCAGCAGCCCAACCTCCCGGGTCTCAGCCGGACATGATGTAACAGCGGGATGCCAAGAGTGTGCAAAGCTGTCATCAAGGCAAAGGGTGGCTACTTTGAAGAATCTCAAATATAAAATATATTTTGATTTGTTTAACACATTTTTGGTTACTACATGATTCCATATGTGTTATTTCATAGTTTTGAGTAAGTGTAGATGCTGTGTTGCACACATGCTGAGGTCATGCTGAGGTCATGCTGAAAGGAGCGGAAGAGAGCAGGAACGAGGAGAAAATGAGTGAAGAACCAGAGAGAAGAAGAGATGGAGAGCCAACACCCTATCATCACACTACACCGTGAGGATATACTGGAAGAAGAGATGTAGAGACAACACCCTATCATCACACTACACTGTGAGGATATACTGGAAGAAGAGATGTAGAGACAACACCCTATCATCACGCTACACTGTGAGGATATACTGGAAGAAGAGATGTAGAGACAACACCCTATCATCACGCTACACTGTGAGGATATACTGGAAGAAGAGATGTAGAGACAACACCCTATCATCACGCTACACTGTGAGGATATACTGGAAGAAGAGATGTAGAGACAACACCCTATCATCACACTACACTGTGAGGATATACTGGAAGAAGAGATGTAGAGACAACACCCTATCATCACACTACACTGTGAGGATATACTGGAAGAAGAGATGTAGAGACAACACCCTATCATCACGCTACACTGTGAGGATATACTGGAAGAAGAGATGTAGAGACAACACCCTATCATCACGCTACACTGTGAGGATATACTGGAAGAAGAGATGTAGAGACAACACCCTATCATCACGCTACACTGTGAGGATATACTGGAAGAAGAGATGTAGAGACAACACCCTATCATCACACTACACTGTGAGGATATACTGGAAGAAGAGATGTAGAGACAACACCCTATCATCACACTACACTGTGAGGATATACTGGAAGAAGAGATGTAGAGACAACACCCTATCATCACACTACACTGTGAGGATATACTGGAAGAAGAGATGTAGAGACAACACCCTATCATCACACTACACTGTGAGGATATACTGGAAGAAGAGATGTAGAGACAACACCCTATCATCACACTACACTGTGAGGATATACTGGAAGAAGAGATGTAGAGACAACACCCTATCATCACACTACACTGTGAGGATATACTGGAAGAAGAGATGTAGAGACAACACCCTATCATCACGCTACACTGTGAGGATATACTGGAAGAAGAGATGTAGAGACAACACCCTATCATCACGCTACACTGTGAGGATATACTGGAAGAATAGATGTAGAGACAACACCCTATCATCACACTACACTGTGAGGATATACTGGAAGAAGAGATGTAGAGACAACACCCTATCATCACACTACACTGTGAGGATATACTGGAAGAAGAGATGTAGAGACAACACCCTATCATCACACTACACTGTGAGGATATACTGGAAGAAGAGATGTAGAGACAACACCCTATCATCACTCTACACTGTGAGGATATACTGGAAGAAGAGATGTAGAGACAACACCCTATCATCACGCTACACTGTGAGGATATACTGGAAGAAGAGATGTAGAGACAACACCCTATCATCACACTACACTGTGAGGATATACTGGAAGAAGAGATGTAGAGACAACACCCTATCATCACACTACACTGTGAGGATATACTGGAAGAAGAGATGTAGAGACAACACCCTATCATCACACTACACTGTGAGGATATACTGGAAGAATAGATGTAGAGACAACACCCTATCATCACACTACACTGTGAGGATATACTGGAAGAAGAGATGTAGAGACAACACCCTATCATCACACTACACTGTGAGGATATACTGGAAGAAGAGATGTAGAGACAACACCCTATCATCACACTACACTGTGAGGATATACTGGAAGAAGAGATGTAGAGACAACACCCTATCATCACACTACACTGTGAGGATATACTGGAAGAAGAGATGTAGAGACAACACCCTATCATCACACTACACTGTGAGGATATACTGGAAGAAGAGATGTAGAGACAACACCCTATCATCACACTACACTGTGAGGATATACTGGAAGAATAGATGTAGAGACAACACCCTATCATCACACTACACTGTGAGGATATACTGGAAGAAGAGATGTAGAGACAACACCCTATCATCACACTACACTGTGAGGATATACTGGAAGAAGAGATGTAGAGACAACACCCTATCATCACACTACACTGTGAGGATATACTGGAAGAAGAGATGTAGAGACAACACCCTATCATCACACTACACTGTGAGGATATACTGGAAGAAGAGATGTAGAGACAACACCCTATCATCACACTACACTGTGAGGATATACTGGAAGAAGAGATGTAGAGACAACACCCTATCATCACACTACACTGTGAGGATATACTGGAAGAAGAGATGTAGAGACAACACCCTATCATCACACTACACTGTGAGGATATACTGGAAGAATAGATGTAGAGACAACACCCTATCATCACACTACACTGTGAGGATATACTGGAAGAAGAGATGTAGAGACAACACCCTATCATCACACTACACTGTGAGGATATACTGGAAGAATAGATGTAGAGACAACAACCTATCATCACACTACACTGTGAGGATATACTGGAAGCCCCGTGTAGCTCAGTTGGTAGAGCATGGCGTTTGCAACACCAGGGTTGTGGGTTCGTTTCCCACGGGGGGCCAGTATGAAAAAAAATAAATAATATATATATATATATATATGTACAGTGGGGAGAACAAGTATTTGATACACTGCCGATTTTGCAGGTTTTTCTACTTACAAAGCATGTAGAGGTCTGTAATTTTTATCATAGGTACACTTCAACTGTGAGAGACGGAATCTAAAACAAAAATCCAGAAAATCACATTGTATGAATTTTAAGTAATTAATTAGCATTTTATTGCATGACATAAGTATTTGATCACCTACTAACCAGTAAGAATTCCGGCTCTCACAGACCTGTTAGTTTTTCTTTAAGAAGCCCTCCTGTTCTCCACTCATTACCTGTATTAACTGCACCTGTTTGAACTCGTTACCTGTATAAAATACACCTGTCCACACACGCAATCAAACAGACTCCAACCTCTCCACAATGGCCAAGACCAGAGAGCTGTGTAAGGACATCAGGGTTAAAATTGTAGACCTGCACAAGGCTGGGATGGGCTACAGGACAATAGGCAAGCAGCTTGGTGAGAAGGCAAGAACTGTTGGCGCAATTATTAGAAAATGGAAGAAGTTCAAGATGACGGTCAATCACCCTCGGTCTGGGGCTCCATGCAAGATCTCACCTCGTGGGGCATCAATGATCATGAGGAAGGTGAGGGATCAGCCCAGAACTACACGGCAGGACCTGGTCAATGACCTGAAGAGAGCTGGGACCACAGTCTCAAAGAAAACCATTAGTAACACACTACGCCGTCATGGATTAAAATCCTGCAGCGCACGCAAGGTCCCCCTGCTCAAGCCAGCGCATGTCCAGGCCCGTCTGAAGTTTGCCAATGACCATCTGGATGATCCAGAGGAGGAATGGGAGAAGGTCATGTGGTCTGATGAGACAAAAATAGGGCTTTTTGGTCTAAACTCCACTCGCCGTGTTTGGAGGAAGAAGAAGGATGAGTACAACCCCAAGAACACCATACCTACTGTGAAGCATGGGGGTGGAAACATCATGCTTTGGGGCTGTTTTTCTGCAAAGGGACCAGGACGACTGATCCGTGTAAAGGAAAGAATGAATGGGGCCATGTATCGTGAGATCTTGAGTGAAAACCTCCTTCCATCAGCAAGGGCATTGAAGATTAAACGTGGCTGGGTCTTTCAGCATGACAATGATCCCAAACACACCGCCCGGGCAACGAAGGAGTGGCTTCGTAAGAAGCATTTCAAGGTCCTGGAGTGGCCTAGCCAGTCTCCAGATCTCAACCCCATAGAAAATCTTTGGAGGGGAGTTGAAAGTCCGTGTTGCCCAGCGACAGCCCCAAAACATCACTGCTCTAGAGGAGATCTGCATGGAGGAATGGGCCAAAATACCAGCAACAGTGTGTGAAAACCTTGTGAAGACTTACAGAAAACGTTTGACCTGTGTCATTGCCAACAAAGGGTATATAACAAAGTATTGAGAAACTTTTGTTATTGACCAAATAGTAATTTTCCACCATAATTTGCAAATAAATTCATAAAAAATCCTACAATGTGATTTTCTGGATTTTTTCTCTCTCATTTTGTCTGTCATAGTTGACGTGTACCTATGATGAAAATTACAGGCCACTCATCTTTTTAAGTGGGAGAACTTGCACAATTGGTGGCTGACTAAATACTTTTTTCCCCCACTGTATATATGCACTAACTGTAAGTCGCTCTGGATAAGAGCGTCTGCTAAATGACTAAAATGTAAAATGAAGAAGAGATGTAGAGACAACACCCT
Organism: Coregonus clupeaformis; assembly: GCF_020615455.1. Classification (NCBI taxonomy): domain Eukaryota; kingdom Metazoa; phylum Chordata; class Actinopteri; order Salmoniformes; family Salmonidae; genus Coregonus; species Coregonus clupeaformis. The sequence goes on along the minus strand of NC_059204.1, from coordinate 9,658,697 downwards.
ATCATCACACTACACTGTGAGGATATACTGGAAGAAGAGATGTAGAGACAACACCCTATCATCACACTACACTGTGAGGATATACTGGAAGAAGAGATGTAGAGACAACACCCTATCATCACACTACACTGTGAGGATATACTGGAAGAAGAGATGTAGAGACAACACCCTATCATCACACTACACTGTGAGGATATACTGGAAGAAGAGATGTAGAGACAACACCCTATCATCACACTACACTGTGAGGATATACTGGAAGAAGAGATGTAGAGACAACACCCTATCATCACACTACACTGTGAGGATATACTGGAAGAAGAGATGTAGAGACAACACCCTATCATCACACTACACTGTGAGGATATACTGGAAGAAGAGATGTAGAGACAACACCCTATCATCACACTACACTGTGAGGATATACTGGAAGAAGAGATGTAGAGACAACACCCTATCATCACGCTACACTGTGAGGATATACTGGAAGAAGAGATGTAGAGACAACACCCTATCATCACACTACACTGTGAGGATATACTGGAAGAAGAAGAGATGGACAGGGGAAAACTGCTGTGGAAACAAAGTGTAACCACACACCATGATCGATTTGCTTTAGAAGAAGTGAGTGTTGGCTTAATTGCGGCCTTGTTTACCCTTGCTTTTCTATATCAGCTCCATTCGTTCTCTCTCGTTGGTAGCCTGTCTGTGGCGGGCTCAAGCATTTATTTTGCTACTTCCCATAATGTATTTTGCTTCAAGTGTAGAAGTTGTTCTGGTGGAGTGAGTGCCATCACATATCACATATCAGAGTTTTAGAATAATATTACAATACATTCTGTCCCCCAGAAGATGAGCATGGGAAATGTTAGTCACAGTAGCTAGCTATGATCAGAGAAAAGTTCAATTTATTTTCTATGATAACAGGTCATACTGACTGTTTTGCCAGTGCAGTCACACAAGGTAGTCATACATTCTGAACCCTTGTTAGTGAGGACCACATGAAAATGATCTATGAAAATGGAAAATGATTATTTTCTTTCATCTAAGTCTCAGAGAAATAAAAGTGTAAGATTTCCTTACAGAAGCACTCTGATCCAATGATTACTGTGCCAGAGTTTCTGAAATAACAACAGAAATGTGGCAAGGTCAGAGATATTGATTTGAGGAAATGGAAAAGGAAAAGGATATTAGCATATGTGATATAACCAGACTTGTTTCGTATCTGGGAAAGACATACTGGGCCCTTGGGAACTGAGCATCAATTAGTTATGTACACTACTGTTCAAAAGTTTGGGGTCACTTAGAAATGTCCTTGTTTTCGAAAGAAAAGCTATTTTTTTGTCCATTACATTAACATCAAATTGATCAGAAATACAGTGTAGACATTGTTAATGTTGTAAATGGCTATTGTAGCTGGAAACGGCTGATTTTTAATGGAATATCTACATAGGCGTACCGAGGCCCATTATCAGCAACCATCAGTCCAGTGTTCCAATGGCACGTTGTGTTTGCTAATCCATGTTTATAATTTTAAAAGGCTAATTGATCATTAGAAAAACCTTTTGCAATTATGTTAGCACAGCTGAAAACTGACTAGTTGAGTATCTGGAGCATCAGCAATTGTGGGTTCGATTACAGGCTCAAAATGACCAGAAACAAAGATCTTTCTTCTGAAACTCATCAGTCTATTCTTGTTCTGAGAAATGAAGGCTATTTCATGCAAGAAATTATCAAGAAACTGATGATCCCATACAACGCTGTGTACTACTCCCTTCACAGAACAGCGCAAACTGGCTCTAACCAGAATAGAAAGAGGAGTGGGAGGCCCTGGTGCACAACTGAGCAAGAGGACAAATACATTTAGAGTGTCTAGTTTGAGAAACAGACTCCTCACAGGTCCTCAACTGGAAGCTTCATTAAATAGTACCCGCAAAACACCAGTCTCAACGTCAACAGTGAAGAGACGACTCCGGGGTGCTGACCTTCTAGGCAGAGTTGCAAAGAAAAAGCCATATCTCAGACTGGCCAATAAAAAGAAAAGATTAAGATTGGCAAAAGAAAACAGACACTGGACAGGAAGATTGGAAAAAAGTGTTATGGACAGACAAATCGAAGTTTGAGGTGTTCGGATCACAAAGAAGAACATTTGTGAGACGTACACTAAATGAAAAGATGCTGGAGGAGTGCTTGATGCCAACTGTCAAGCATGGTAGAGGCAATATGATGGTCTGGGGGTGCTTTGGTGGTGGTAAAGTGGGAGATTTGTACAGGATAAAAGGGATCTGGAAGAAGGAAGGCTATCACTCCATTTTGCAATGCCATGCCATACCCTGTGGATGGCGCTTGATTGGATTAAATTTCCTCCTACAACAGGACAATGACCCAAAGGACAGCTCCAAACTATGCAATAACTATTTAGGGAAGAAGCAGTCAGCTGGTATTCTGTCTATAATGGAGTGGCCAGCACAGTCACCGGATCTCAACCCTATTGAGCTGTTGTGGGAGCAGCTTGACCGTATGGTACGTAAGAAGTGCCCATCAAGCCAATCCAACTTGTGGGAGGTGCTTCAGGAAGCATGGGGTGAAATCTCTTCAGATTACCTCAACAAACTGACAACTAGAATGCCAAAGGTCTACAAGGCTGTAATTGCTGCAAATGGAGGATTCTTTGACGAAAGCAAAGTTTGAAGGACACAATTATTATTTCAATTAAAAATCATTATTTCTAACCTTGTCAATGACTACATTTCCTATGCATTTTGCTATATTTCCTATTCAAACTCATTTAATGTATGTTTTCATGGAAAACAAGGACATTTCTAAGTGACCCCAAACTTTTGAACGGTAGTGTATGTGGTTAGAATATTTACACCAAAGCTTCAGCCGAGTTAATCATGTGAGCTTCTCTCGACTTCTCATGTCAGCTGAGCCACAGTCCACCGTTAGGCTATTCATTTAAACCAAAACTCTATGGTAGGACCCTTTATATGGTATTATGTGCAGAAGCAGCTGTTCAGATCCCTGAGGAGACACTTCACATCAGGAGAAATATTTAATTATATTGGTTTCAATCAATATCTATTTGTGCAGCACGGATGGGTAATGTAAAACATGGGGGCAATTTAAGCTGCTCTCGATAAAGGAGAGAGTGCCAAGCAACCAGGAATTGATGTGAGCTGTTGAAAGAAGAGCAGGGTTTTGACATGGAGCCACAGTTCTCAGCTCAGCCTATGGTCCTTGTTGTTATAGTGGTGTGATAAAATAACTGAAGTGTTTTGTATTGTGGCCCATTTTCAAATCAAATCAAATTGTATTTTTCACATGCGCCGAATACAAGTGTAGACTTTACCGTGAAATGCTTACTTACGAGCCCTTTCCCAACAATGCAGTTAAAAAGTATGAAAATAAACAAATAGATCAAATAAAATAGTAATACAATAAAATAACACAATAAAATAACAATAACAAGGCTATATACAGTCTATATACAAGGAGTACCGGTACTGAGTCAGTGTACTGGGGTACGAGGTAGTTGGGGTGATTGATTGAGGTAATATGTACATATAGGTTTGGTTAGGTGATTGATTGAGGTAATATGTACATGTAGGTAGGGGGTGAAAAGCAGAAAGTCTGGGTAGCTGTTTAATTAACTGTTCAGCAGTCTTATGGCTTTGGGGTAGAAGCTGTTCAGGAGCCTTTTGTTCCAGACTTGGCGCTACGGTACCGCTTGCCGTGCGTTAGCAGAGAGAACAGACAGTGACTTGGGTGGCTGGAGTCTTTGATAATGTTTAGGATCTTCCTCTGACACCGGCTGGTACAGAGTGAGCTCGGCCCCAGTGATGGAATGTATTTTAGCTCAGTAACACTGCTAACAGACACGTTACGTTGTGCATTGTCCTTTACAAGCAAATGTATTTCGATTAGCTTCCACCACCACGTTTGCCTGGCTGCGTTTGATAATGTTTGGGCCTTCATGTGTGTTTTTGCTCTGATGAAAGGAAAACACAGGGCAAGTCTCTCCCAGGCTCTCTGCTGCACCTCCTGGTGCTCAGCCTCACACCGATCAGCTGACGGAAGGAAGCATGCGCTCTGATCATCTGACAGAGAAAGAAATAGGAGAACTTGCCAGAGAGATGATTCACAGAAATACATGTTTCCTTCCCTTGTCTGCATAGCTTCCCACCCACAGTTGTTTTTGTGTGTTTTTTGTTGTTGTTGCTGGGCAGCTTGTCAAAAAGCGTTTGGAATTGAGGAGGGAGGTTGAAAGTATCTCAGCAGCAACAGATGATAAGCATGCATTTGGTAGTAATGAGTGCCTTCATTTACAGCACTGTCGAGTTTTCCGTTTTAGGAAGGCTTAAAAATATATATATATATCTCTGTGATTTTGTGGTGCTTTGCCTCTGAAACCAAATGCAGTGATAATTAAACACAGTATTTCTGCTTGTGTCATGAAGATGATACCCATTTGGTTCCTGGCCAGTCATGCAGCCTTCAATTAAATTCCTATTTAGCTAGTGAGCAGAAACAGCTTTACTTTTCCCTGCCTGTCATAAGATGTAGATCATGTTCTGCTCCTAGCTGTGCTGCAGACCGGGTTGGGTTCATTTCCCTGCCTGTCATAAGATGTAGATCATGTTCTGCTCCTAGCTGTGCTGCAGACCGGGTTGGGTTCAATCTGCAGTAGCTACACTACAGGATGAACAGGAGTGGTGCCTCCCACACATTTAGAAGGGAGGGGCCCTTTGCTCACAGATCTATTTTAGCCTATTTAACCTTAGCGAGGTTTTCTAAAGATTACCTGGGTTAGGCTCACAAAAGCAGAACTATTGGATAATATCAGTATTTATAAGTATATATTTACATACATTTATTGCATAGCAGAAGCAAAAGTTCTATGCAATTCAGGTTAACTTTTAGAACCATTCAGCCAGTGATTTGTTGTTTTGGCAAACTGGACACTTTTTACATGTTCTAAATAAACACGTTTTACGTGTTCTAAATAAACACGTTTTACGTGTTCTAAATAAACACGTTTTACGTGTTCTAAATAAACACGTTTTACGTGTTCTAAATAAACACGTTTTACGTGTTCTAAATAAACACGTTTTACGTGTTCTAAATAAACATGTTTTACGTGTTCTAAATAAACACGTTTTACAAGTTCTAATGAAGGAGACTGCATGCAGACCTATTCTCTGAATGGGGATAAGAGAGCTGTGACAATGGCAGTGGGCTCTGTGTATGTTAGGCAGTTCAGAGTTGCCCTCTGGCACTCTCTGACCCCAGTGGATGAAAGCGGACATGTAATTTGCAGGGTGAATTCGCTGACTGACAGGGCAAACGAATGGAGCCCAATAATAGCTCTGCGGGTCTGGCTGTAACATTAGTCCCATCTCTAGGCTTTGTTTCAGTCTCTCTCTCTTTCTGTGTGATTTATTGTGTAATCACCAGGGTGCTTCAGCTCCACAGCACCAGGGAGGGCACAGCAACCTCCTCCCTCGGCTCACGGCAGCTCCATTCATCCTGGAGGAGGAGAGAGGAGGAGCTGGGCTGAGAAAGGAGAGGAGGAAATGTGTGGCAGGAGAGAGGAGAGTAGCTGGGTAGGCTGTGGATGAATAGAGGGATATGAGGAGGAGAGAAGAGGAGAGAGGAGGAGAGAGTTGCCCATGGGGCGGAACTAGAGAAAGTTGTCAGGGATATGAGGAGGAGAGAGGAGGAAAGAGTTGCCCATGGGGCGGAACTAGAGAAAGTTGTCAGCGATATGAGGAGAGAGGTGTCCCATGGGGCCTAACTAGAGAGAGTTGTCAGGGATATGTGTTAAAGGCTACTATTCTTCACTTTTGAAGCACCGACTTTGTCCCAATATCCTATCTAGCCTGCAATTTATTATGCATGGCCAATAAATCATTTAGTAGTGTGCAAATGTAGCGTAGATATTGGGTTACGGAGACCAGCAGCACTAACCCCTTTGTCCTTCTCAAAGAAGGAGAGCATCAGTCCCTGTGATTCCTCTGATGTTCCATATTTAGAGCCTCTTCAGGCACCTTTTAAAGAGCTATGGGCTGCTGCCCATGTGACTCAGAGGCTGGGTGAGATCTTCTGCCTCCCTCCTCTCTCTATCTGCTGTCCTTTCCCCCTACTGCCCTCTCTCCCTCCCTCCCTCCCTACCGACCTCCCTCCCTACCGCCCTTCCGCCCTCCCTCTCTCCCTCCCTCCCTACTGCCCTCCCTCCCTCCCTCCCTACTGCCCTCCCTCCCTCCCTCCCTCCCTACTGCCCTCCCTCCCTCCCTCCCTACTGCCCTCCCTCCCTCCCTCCCTCTCTACCGCCTCCCTCCCTCCCTACTGCCCTCCCTCCCTCCCTCCCTCCCTCCCTCCCTCCCTCCCTCCCTCCCTCCCTCCCTCCCTCCCTCCCTCCCTCCCTCCCTCCCTCCCTCCCTCCCTACTGCCCTCCCTCTCTCCCTACTGCCCTCCCTCCCTCCCTACCGCCCTCCCTACTGCCCTCCCTCTCTCCCTACCGCCTCCCTCCCTCCCTACCGCCTCCCTCTCTCCCTACCGCCCTCCCTCCCTCCCTACCGCCCTACTGCCCTCCTTACCGCCCTCCCTCCCTCCCTACTGCCCTCCCTCCCTCCCCTACCGCCTCCCTACTGCCCTCCCTCTCTCCCTACCGCCCTCCCTCCCTCCCTACCGCCCTCCCTCTCTCCCTACCGCCCTCCCTCCCTCCCTCCCTCCCTCCCTACCGCCCTACTGCCCTCCTTACCGCCCTCCCTCCTCCCCTACCGCCTCCCTCCCTACCGCCTCCCTCCCTCCCTACCGCCCTCCCTCCTCCCTACCGCCCTCCTCCCTCCCTACCGCCCTACTGCCCTCCTTACCGCCCTCCCTCCCTCCCTACCGCCTCCCTCCCTACCGCCCTCCCTCCTCCCTACCGCCCTCCCTCCTCCCTACCGCCCTCCCTCCCTCCCTACTGCCCTCCCTCCCCTCCATCCCTCCCTCTGCCTCCTCCCTTTGGGGAATGACTCACATTGTAGCTGGCTTGTATAACATGCAGTAGCATTGGGGTAGGGCGCGAAGGGGAGGGCAGGCTAGCACAGCACATTGAGTCAGCCAGGAGGAGACTCTGTGACACAGAACACACACACACACACACACACACTCACATATACACACACACACACACAGTAGAGAGATGGACACATGCATGAGCATATTCAGGGTCAGACACTTTTACAAACACGTGCAGTACACAAAGCAACCTTTAACTGACAGTGACATAGTTATAGTCAAAGATTAGTTACATGTACGTCATTGCCTATACAATTACATAAATATAAAATTAATAGTCATAAGTCAGATTTTGCACTTATTGGAATGTTGTTTGTGTTGTGTGTTCACTGTTCAATCGTGTGTGTGCGTAGTGTTTATCAGATAGGAAGGCTCCCTGCTGCATGGTAGAACTCTAAGCAGAGGCTGGGATTTCCACGCTGGTTCCCATGAGATCCTACGTCCTTGCCTCAGTCAGTGTGTATTTGCCGTTATGGAGGTGGCCTGGTGATTGAGCCGTGGCTCTGCTGAACCCTAAACCAGTCAGGTCTGTCTCATGTCTGCTTAGGCTGAGACAGTAGGTAGTAAATCGTTTAGGAAGTTCTTTCTATATATTCTCCTTTGTGGATTCTTTCCTTCCCTGCTGTGGAGGGGTGGGCTGGGGTTATCCCTGCAGGGCTGAGCAGGAGGCAGGATGGAAGGACGTGGGGCTGTGGGCCGTGGGAGGTCAGGCTCAATCTGGGACTGGAGAACCAGATACATGCAGCAGATGCTTCTCTTCTCCACATGTCACCCATATGGGAAGAACTCTGAGGTTTCTAGAAAACCACAACACTCCCCATTCACAAACAAACAATGCTAGGATTTTGGTATCATAGTGTCTTACTTCTCAGGTGATCAGGTTAACCTGGTCTGTAAATGCACTGCAGTGCATTTACACTGCAGTGCATTTAGGGAAGTTGGCTAGTTTGATTGGTTGGAAGGAGGAGGTGCTACCCAGACTCCTTGGGAAATAACAATAACCGTGACCTCACTCATTAACATGACATTTACTTTATTTCACCTCCCTTGCCAAGTTCCTCCCATTGTTTGCTGACTAGATTCTGACATGCAAAGCTGGCCTTAAATCCTTGCTAATGCTCTTACTGCTAATGTGGAACTGTATCAGTCTCTCTGAACCTGTGTGGTAGTCAGTCTAGATTTTGACAGAACAGGATTACTCAGGTGTGCAATGAAAGGCTTGTTTTCAGCAGGAGAGGAGTGAGGAGGAGTTATTTTGAGACTTTGAGGCCAGTTCTCTGTTACCCACGGAGCCCACCAGTAAAGATCTGTCTGTCTAGACTCTAGACGCCCCCATGAGCCCTCGCTCCACTCCATAGATTCAGCAGCTCGCCTCACACCCACATGAAGAAAGACTACAGTTTACTATAGAATACTACAGTACTTACTATAGAATTCTATAGTAAACTGTAGTATACTGTAGAATACTATACTGCACACTATAGTATCCCTCGATCATGTGTAGTACTACTATAGAATGTTGTAGTATACTGTTGAATACTACAGTAAATACCACAGTATTATCCGGGGGGAAAACACTGTAGTCAATACTACAGTGATGACTGCAGAAACGCAATTTGTGCCACCCATAAGTGAGAAACCTACATCCCAAGTATAGACCATATTGTGTTCCCTACAGCTTATACAAAAGAGCAGAAGCTCTGAGCTATCAGTAGTGGTCCTCTGTAGCTCAGCTGGTAGAGCACGGCGCTTGTAACGCCATGGTAGTGGGTTCGATCCCCGGGACCACCCATACACAAAAAAAAATTATGCACCCATGACTGTAAGTCGCTTTGGATAAAAGCGTCTGCTAAATGGCATATTATTATTATTATTATTATTATTATTATTATTATTAGTTCAGACCCCAGTCCTACCTACCTACAGGTTATGGAAAATTTGCTCTTTTAGTATTTCTCCATTAGGTTTCCTTAAGGAGAAAGCCTCCACTTCAATGTCAAAGATAATAAAACAATAACACTATAGTAAATACTATGGTATACCAAAGTAATGACTGCAAAAACACTAATACTACAGTATACTACAATCCACAAAAACACTTCATGCATTACTATAGTATATACTACAGTTTTCTTTTACTACAGTATTTATACAATCGTTAACTGTAAATACTACAGTATACTACAGTATATACTACAGTAAATACTACTACGGTAAAGTCTGCAAAAACACTACAGTGAATACTGTAGTATTTATACCATAGTGTACTATAGTATTTTTTTATGTGGTGATGCCAACAACAGACCAGTATTGATTCAGACTGGAGTTATTTCCTCTCACCACTGCACTTTTTGGGGAAACTTTTCTGCCTCTCTGCAGTCGCCTCAAAAGCAGGGCTCTCTGTCTTTTTCACTGTAAAGTCGGGAAACAAAGAGACGGGTGGAAACAGCACTGTGAATACGAAGCCACGACTTGAATAATAGCCTAGATGTTTTTATGAATGTTTCAAGGGTTTTCTGATGCTGCTGAAACATGTTCTTCTGAGCTTTGATTAATGGTGTTGTGGCATTTATTTTACTGATCGGTTCCTTTCTTACATTAAAAGCAAATACCCATGTGAGTGAGTGAGTGAGTGAGTGAGTGAGTGAGTGAGTGAGTGAGTGAGTGAGTGAGTGAGTGAGTGAGTGAGTGAGTGAGTGAGTGAGTGAGTGAGTGAGTGAGAGAGAGAGAGAGAGAAAAAACACCCTCTTCCTCCTTGTTAGCCAACTTTAAATGTCACACATTTGGCCTTTTCCTTATTTCAATACCTCTACCACATTATAAACATACTGACAGTAAATTCCAACCCAACCTTTCACACAGACATTCCAACAGAGACATTAAAGGCATTAACCTGGCGCACACAGAAAACACATGAATCACAGTTTTACTCATGACACAGAAAGGACACCCCTTTCCGACTCCCGGTGCCAACCAGCTGTTAGTGGCCAAGGCTCCATGTAGAATCCTCCACTGGAGGTCCTCTGACCTCTTTGGTACTGGGAGTTTGTATAATATAATAATATGCCATTTAGCAGACGCTTTTATCCAAAGCGACTTACAGTCATGTGTGCATACATCTTTACGTATGGGTGGTCCCGGGGATCGAACCCACTACCCTGGCGTTACAAGCGCCATGCTCTACCAATTGAGCTACAGCCCCCTCCATCTAAAACCCACCATACACTCCTCCACACATACATTTACATTTACATTTACGTCATTTAGCAGACGCTCTTATCCAGAGCGACTTACAAATTGGTGCATTCACCTTATAGCCAGTGGGATAACCACTTTACAATGTGTTTTTTTTTTTTTTTTTTTTTTGGGGGGGGGGTTGGGGTAAGGGAGGGGTAGAAGGATTACTTTATCCTATCCCAGGTATTCCTTAAAGAGGTGGGTGTTCAAATGTCTCCGGAAGGTGGTGAGTGACTCCGCTGTCCTGGCGTCGTGAGGGAGCTTGTTCCACCATTGGGGTGCCAGAGCAGCGAACAGTTTTGACTGGGCTGAGCGGGAACTATGCTTCCGCAGAGGAAGGGGAGCCAGCAGGCCAGAGGTGGATGAACGCAATGCCCTCGTTTGGGTGTAGGGACTGATCAGAGCCTGAAGGTACGGAGGTGCCGTTCCCCTCACAGCTCCATAGGCAAGCACCATGGTCTTGTAACAGATGCGAGCTTCAACTGGAAGCCAGTGGAGTGTGCGGAGGAGGGGGTGACGTGAGAGAACTTGGGAAGGTTGAACACCAGACGGGCTGCGGCATTCTGGATGAGTTGTAGGGGTTTAATGGCACAGGCAGGGAGCCCAGCCAACAGCGAGTTGCAGTAATCCAGACGGGAGATGACAAGTGCCTGGATTAGGACCTGTGCCGCTTCCTGTGTAAGGCAGGGTCGTACTCTCCGAATGTTGTAGAGCATGAACCTACAGGATCGGGTCACCGCCTTGATGTTAGCGGAGAACGACAGGGTGTTGTCCAGGGTCACGCCAAGGCTCTTCGCACTCTGGGAGGAGGACACAACGGAGTTGTCAACCGTGATGGCGAGATCATGGAACAGGCAGTCCTTCCCGGGAGGAAGAGCAGCTCCGTCTTGCCGAGGTTCAGCTTGAGGTGGTGATCCGTCATCCATACTGATATGTCTGCCAGACATGCAGAGATGCGATTCGCCACCTGGTTATCAGAAGGGGGGAAAGGAGAAGATTAGTTGTGTGTCGTCAGCGTAGCAATGATAGGAGAGGCCATGTGAGGATATGACAGAGCCAAGTGACTTGGTGTATAGCGAGAATAGGAGAGGGCCTAGAACTGAGCCCTGGGGGACACCAGTGGTGAGAGCACGTGGTGCGGAGACAGCTTCTCGCCACGCCACTTGGTAGGAGCGACCGGTCAGGTAGGACGCAATCCAAGAGTGAGCCGCGCCGAAGATGCCCAGCTCGGAGAGGGTGGAGAGGAGGATCTGATGGTTCACAGTATCAAAGGCAGCAGACAGGTCTAGAAGGACAAGAGCAGAGGAGAGAGAGTTAGCTTTAGCAGTGCGGGAGAGCCTCCGTGACACAGAGAAGAGCAGTCTCAGTTGAATGACCAGTCTTGAAACCTGACTGGTTTGGATCAAGAAGGTCATTCTGAGAGAGATAGCAAGAGAGTTGGCTAAAGACGGCACGCTCAATAGTTTTGGAGAGAAAAGAAAGAAGGGATACTGGTCTGTAGTTGTTGACATCAGAGGGATCGAGTGTTGGTTTTTTGAGAAGGGGTGCAACTCTCGCTCTCTTGAAGGCGGAAGGGACATAGCCAGCGGTCAAGGATGAGTTGATCAGTGAGGTGAGGTAGGGGAGAAGGTCACCGGAGATGGTCTGGAGAAGAGAGGAGGGGATAGGGTCAAGCGGGCAGGTTGTTGGGCGGCCTGCAGTCACAAGTCGCAAGATTTTATCTGGAGAGAGAGGGGAGAAAGAAGTCAAAGCATAGGGTAGGGCAGTGTGAGCAGGACCAGCAGTGTCATTTGACTTAACAAACGAGGATCGGATGTCGTCAACCTTCTTTTCAAAGTGGTTGACGAAGTCATCCACAGAGAGGTAGGAGGGGGGGGGGGATTCAGCAGGGAGGAGAATGTGGCAAAGAGCTTCCTAGGGTTAGAGGCAGATGCTTGGAATTTAGCGTGGTAGAAAGTGGCCTTAGCAGCAGAAACAGATGAAGAAAATGTAGAGAGGAGGGAGTGAAAAGATGCCAGGTCCGCAGGGAGTCTAGTTTTCTTCCATTTCCGCTCAGCTGCCCGGAGCTCTGTTCTGTGAGCTCGCAATGAGTCATCAAGCCACGGAGCTGGAGGGGAGGACCGAGCCAGCCGGGAGGATAGGGGACATAGAGAGTCAAGGGATGCAGAAAGGGAGGAGAGGAGGGTTGAGGAGGCAGAATCAGGAGATTGGAGGGAGAAGGATTGAGCAGAGGGAAGAGATGATAGGATGGAAGAGGAGAGAGTAGCGGGAGAGAGAGAGCGAAGGTTGCGACGGCGCATTACCATCTGTGTAGGGGCAGAGTGAGTAGTGTTGGAGGAGAGCGAGAGAGAAAAGGATACAAAGTAGTGGTCGGAGACATGGAGGGGAGTTGCAGTGAGATTAGTAGAAGAACAGCATCTAGTAAAGATGAGGTCAAGCGTATTGCCTGCCTTGTGAGTAGGGGGGGACGGTGAGAGGGTGAGGTCAAAAGAGGAGAGGAGTGGAAAGAAGGAGGCAGAGAGAAATGAGTCAAATGTAGACGTAGGGAGGTTGAAATCCCCCAGAACTGTGAGGGGTGAGCCATCCTCAGGAAAGGAACTTATCAAGGCGTCAAGCTCATTGATGAACTCTCCAAGGGAACCTGGAGGGTGATAGATGACAAGGATATTAAGCTTAAATGGGCTAGTGACTGTGACAGCATGGAATTCAAATGAGGAGATAGACAGATGGGTTAGGGGAAAAATTGAGAATGTCCACTTGGGAGAGATGAGGATTCCTGTGCCACCACCCCGCTGACCAGATGCTCTCGGGGTATGCGAGAACACATGGTCAGACGAGGAGAGAGCAGTAGGAGTAGCAGTGTTTTCAGTGGTAATCCATGTTTCCGTCAGCGCCAAGAAGTCGAGGGACTGGAGGGTAGCATAGGCTGGGATGAAGTCTGCCTTGTTGGCAGCAGAACGGCAGTTCCAGAGGCTGCCTGAGACCTGGAACTCCAGGTGGGTGGCATACCCCCTGCCACTGATGTGCCTTCACTCTTGTTAGGCTCCTAATGTTCCTTACCTTAGTACAGAGGTTGTATAGGGCTTTACCTCCCACCCCCTCAAACTCCCCCAGGCTCGGAGTGTTAAACTCTAACAAGTCCACCAGACCCCCTTGCCAGTCCCCAGTCTCTGCCGTCACCTGCAGTGGCGGAAACATTGGTGGCCCCTCCCACTTTGGCCGCTCAAACACCCCCCTTACCGGCTCAGACAGTGCCTCCTGGACTTCCCCCAGGAATCTCTCCAGCAGCCTAAGAGATGTTAGTTCTGTTTGTTGTGCTAGGACTTCTGGGGTTTTCCACCCCTCCTCTCCCAGCAGTCGCAGGTCACCCAGCCTTAGTAATCCCGCTGCCATCAGTCGCCTCTGCAGGGTGGCCGACTGAACCGATATCAAAAGGATGGCTGGGTTGTGGAAGATAGGCTCCTCCCACACCCACAGCCCTGGCGCCACACCCCCTTCTCGTGTGGGCCTTTGCAGCTGCCAGGCCGTCAGCACCGCAGAGTAAAAATCAGAGAGACCTGCTGTACTCAGCCTCATGAAGAATAGCTACTGGTCCAACACTAATTCGCCAGCTCTCCTCAGGAGCATGCTGGTTCCCTCCATCTGACATCAGTATGGTACAGCAGTCTCTGCGCCGCCTTTAGTCGGAATGCAGCCACCCTGCTCTCCAGTTCCACCAGGCCCTGTCCTCCTTCGTTTACGGACATATACAACACAGCCGCCCTCAGCCAGTGATGGCCCGACCTGAAAAAATCCACCAGCTTGCGTTGCAGGTCTGCGAGCAGGGGGTTTGAGGACAGCCAGTGTTATGATGAGTTTCTAGTATTGAGAAGTGAGAATGCAAGAATTTACTTAGACATTCTGTGGAGATTTTACCAAGTATTTATTTGATCACGAGCTCGTGGGTTCATCTAACAAACGGACATAGCCTTGCCCCCTTGTCAGTTGAACTGCCCACACACACAAATCTCACAGCTTTTATACTCTTGGTTATCCTTCCTTTCACATATATCTGGCAACCATCATGGGCACTCCCTTTCTCTGTTGCTATTACCCTTTGCCCCAAGTCAGTATATCCTGTCCATCCATCATACTATCATAAACATCACTAATCTCCTTTGACATAAGGAATGTAGACTCCATGGCCCCAAACCACTTATCTAGTAACTCTTCCCTGGTCCACACAATACTATGACATGACATCATTACAGCCAGTTTATGCCACAGGGAAGATGCCACCAGGTTGTTGATTATCAGCACCCTCCCTCTATATGACACTTGGGACAGGAGCCACCTCCACCTGGCCAGTCTTGACACCACTGCCTGTGACAGCCCCTCCCAGTTCTTCCTGACCCACCTCTCCGAGCCCAAAATGTTAAGCCCTTCACAACCCCACTGCAAACCCCCTGGAAGCAGAGGGACCCTATCCCCCCATGCCTCACATAACAGAGCTTTGCTCTTGCCTTAGTTTACTTCAGACTAGTCTCTAGTGCCTGCATATCCTGACCATCCCTGACCATCACAGAAACGTAATCTGCATACGCTGACACTGCTATGCCTGTCCAGCACACTCCCTGCAGTCTCCTGCGTAGCAGGCCCAAAAAAGGCTCAATGGCTAGTGTATATAACTGCCCCGATAGAGGGCATCCTTGTCTAATGCCCCGCCTCACCCAGACTGGCCTACTGAGACCCCCTCCCACCTTGACCATACATGACGCCCCTGCATACAACATCTTCACACAGGCCAAAAACCTTTCCCCAAACACAGACATCACATTAAACAGATACTCACGCAACACGCAAAAGAAGTCCAGTCCAATTATTCCCCAGAATTTTGTATAAATCTCCACTGGGAGTCCATCAACCCCCGGTGCATGGCCGGGGGACATCTGCGTTACAGCCTCTCATTTTTCATAGCATGTTGTACTGATCTTACAAATGTTCCCAGATCGCAAAAAAGCCTCAAGATTAACTTTTTTCCCATTAGTCTCATTCAGGAACCTTGACAGTTCCCTCACCGTGTACTTTGACCCCTCTGCCTGACTGGCTCTCAGCTCTGGACCCTTTGAGGAGGAGTCTGAAAAGAAATCCTCCTCATCGTCCTCTTCCTCAGACTCACCTTCCTCATCTCCATCTCCCATCCTGACCACCTGCCCCTTTCTCTCTAGTCAGGGCCTCCCCCTCAGCACCAGGCAAAGGTTCCTTGGTGCCTTTGACCACACCAGCCTCTCCCCTCCCACCTCCTTTCTTCTCCCCCTTTTACCTCTTCCGCATGACACCCTCCTCCACCCCCCCAGTCGCTTACCCTTCCCCACTATACTCTCCTCATCCACTAGCATAACCTGACTAGGCCCAGCCTCATTTACACCACCATCCATAACATGACTAGACCCTGTCTCAGCTACACCAGCATCCATAACATGACTAGACCCAGCCTCATCTACACCACCATCTATAGCATGACTAGGCCCAGCCTCTGCTGTGTGTAATGAGGAATCACTGGCACATCATGTGAATCTCTCAATAAAGTTGTTCTACAAATTTGATGCCATTATGTGTTTTCTTCTACCTCCTCAGTCTTTCTCTCCTCCACATAGTTCAAAAATACTTTAACACAATGTCGCGTTCCAATCCAACCCCCTCATAGTGTGTTCAGGAAGCTGTGTGGTCAATGTAGCTAAAAATAGTGTCCTGGCCAGTACACTCTGCTGATTTCCCCTAACATAGCACTTTTTCCTGATGAATCTGTATCTGGGAGCTCTGTAGGAGTGTCTGTGTGTGTGTAGATGTGCGTGAAATGCATGGTTGGGGAGCAGTGATAAACTCAGTTCTTGTCCTCTTCCACGGTGCCGCTCGGACATTATTAAACAAGATGGGTTTGTGTTATCAGGGCGGCTGGGCTCTCATGCAGCACCATGACCCCTGACCCCTTGCGTTTGAAAGCCACACTGGTTTATTCTCTCTCTCGTGCTCTCTCTTTCTCTCTCGTGCTCTCTCTTCCTCATTCTCTCTCACTCTCTCTCTTTCTCGCTCTCTTTCTCTCTCTCTCTCGCTCTCTCTCTCTCTCTCTCTCTCTCTCTCTCTCTCTCTCTCTCTCTCTCTCTCTCTCTCTCTCTCTCTCTCTCTCTCTCTCTCTCTCTCTCTCTCATTTAATTTAAGGGCTTTATTGGCATGGGAAGCGTATGTTAACATTGCCAAAGCAAGTGAAGTAGTTAGTAAACAAAAGTGTCATATTATGTACAGTTGAAGTCGGAAGTTTACATACACTTAGGTTGAAGTCATTAAAACTCGTTTTCAACCACTCCACACATTTCTTGTTAACAAACTATAATTTTGGCAAGTCGGTAGGACATCTACTTTGTGCATGACACAAGTAATTTTTCCAACAATTGTTTACAGACAGATTATTTAACTTATAATTCACTGTATCACAATTCCAGTGGGTCAGAAGTTTACATACACTATGTTGACTGTGCCTTTAAACAGCTTGGAAAATTCCAAAAAATGATGTCATAGCTTTAGAAGCTTCTGATAGGCTAATTGACATAATTTGAGTCAATTGGAGGTGTACCTGTGGATGTATTTCAAGGCCTACCTTCAAACTCAGTGCCTCTTTGCTTGACATCATGGGAAAATCAAAAGAAATCAGCCAAGACCTCAGAAAAAATAATTGTAGACCTCCACAAGTCTGGTTCCAAACGCCTGAAGGTACCACATTCATCTGTACAAACAATAGTACGCAAGTATAAACACCATGGGACCACGCAGCCATCATACCGCTCAGGAAGGAGACACGTTCTGTCTCCTAGAGATGAACGTACTTTGGTGCAAATCAATCCCAGAACAACAGCAAAGGACCTTGTGAAGATGCTGTAGGAAACAGGTACAAAAGTATCTAAAGCCACAGTAAAATTAGTCCTATATTGACATAACCTGAAAGGCCGCTCAGCAAGGAAGAAGCCACTGCTCCAAAACCGCCATAAAAAAGCCAGATTACGTTTTGCAACTGCACATGGGGACAAAGATCGTACTTTTTGTAGAAATGTCTTCTGGTCTGATGAAACAAAAATAGAACTGTTTGGCCATAATGACCATCGTTATGTTTGGAGGAAAAAGGGGGTCACTTGCAAGCCGAAGAACACCATCCCAACCGTGAAGCACCATCATGCTGTGGGGGTGCTTTGCTGCAGGAGGGACTGGTGCACTTCACAAAATAGATGGCATCATGAGGAAGGAAATTTATGTGGATATATTGAAGCAACATCTCAAGACATCAGTCATGAAGTTAAAGCTTGGTCACAAATGGGTCTTCCAAATGGACAATGACCCCAAGCATACTTCCAAAGTTGTGGCAAAATGGCTTAAGGACAACAAAGTCAAGGTATTGGAGTGGCCATCACAAAGCCCTGACCTCAATCCTATAGAAAATGTGTGGGCAGAACTGAAAAGGCGTGTGTGAGCAAGGAGGCCTACAAACCTGACTCTGTCAGGAGGAATGGGCCAAAATTCACCCAACTTATTGTGGGAAGCTTGTGGAAGGCTACCCGAAACGTTTGACCCAAGTTAAACAATTTAAAGGCAATGCTACCAAATACGAATTTAGTGTATGTAAACTTCTGACCCACTGGGAATGTGTTGAAAGAAATAAAAGCTAAAATAAATCATTCTCTCTACTATTATTCTGACATTTCACATTCTTAAAATAAAGTGGTGATCCTAGCTGACCTAAGACAGGGAATTTTTACTAGGATTAAATGTCAGGAATTGTGAAAAACTGAGTTTAAATATATTTGGCAAAGGTGTATGTAAACTTCCGACTTCAACTGTATATATACAGTGTTGTAATGATGTGAAAATAGGGAAAATAAATAAACATAAATATGGGTTGTATTTACAATGGTGTTTGTTCTTCACTGGGTTGCCCTTTTCTTGTGGCAACAGGTCACAAATCTTGCTGCTGTGATTGCACACTGTGGTATTTCACCCAATAGATATTGGAGTTTATCAAAATTGGATTTGTTTTCAAATTCTTTGTGGGTCTGTGTAATCTGAGGGAAATATGTGTCTCTAATATGGTCATACATTTGGTAGGAAGTTAGGAAGTGCAGCTCAGTTTCCACCTCAGTGGGCAGTGTTTACATAGCCTGTCTTCTCTTGAGATCCAGGTCTGCATGTGCCGGCCTTTCTCAATAGCAAGGCTATGCTCACTGAGTCTGTACATAGTCAAAGATTTCCTTAGTTTTGGGTCAGTCATAGTGGTCAAGTATTCTGCCACTGTGTACTCTCTGTTTAGCGCCAAATAGCATTCTAGTTTGCTCTGTTTTTTTGTTAATTCTTTCCAATGTGTCAAGTAATTATATTTTTGTTTTCTCATGATTTGGTTGGGTCTAATAGTGTTGCTGTCCTGGGGCTTTGTGGGGTCTGTTTGTGTTTGTGAACAGAGCCCCAGGACCAACTTGCTTAGGGGACTCTTCTCCAGGCTCATTTCTCTGTAGGTGATGGCTTTGTTATGGAAGGTTTGGGAATGGCTTCCTTTTAGGTGGTGGTAGAATTTAATGTCTCTTTTCTGGATTTTGATAATTAGTGAGTATCAGCTTAATTCTGCTCTGCATGCATTATTTGGTGTTTTTACGTTGTCTGAATTTGGTTTTTGTCGCATTTTGTGAATTCCTGGTTGGTGAGCAGACCCCAGACCTCACAACCATAAAGGGCAATGGGTTCTATAACTGATTCAAGTATTTTTAGCCAGATCCTAATTGGTATGTCGAATTTTATGTTCCCTTTGATGGCATAGAAGGCCCTTCTTGCCTTGTCTCTCAGATCGTTCACAGCTTTGTGGAAGTTACCTGTGGTGCTGATGTTTAGGCCGAGGTATGTATAGTTTTTTGTGTGCTCTAGGGCAACGGAGTCTATATGGAATTTGTATTCGTGGTCCTGGCAACTGGACCTTTTTTGGAACACCATTATTTTTGTCTTACTGAGATTAACTGTCAGGGCCCAGGTCTAACAGAATCTGTGCAGAATATCTAGGTGCTGCTGTAGGCCCTCCTTGGTTGGGGACAGAAGCACCAGATCATCAGCAAACAGTAGACATTTGACTTCAGATTCTAGTAGTGTGAGGCCGGGTGCTGCAGACTGTTCTAGTTCCCTCGCCAATTTGTTGATGTATATGTTTAAGAGGGCGGGGCTTAAGCTGCATCCCTGTCTCACCCCCCGGCCCTGTAGAAAGAAATGTGTGTGTTTTTTGCCAATTTTAACCGCACACTTGTTGAAGTACATGGATTTTATAATGTCGTATGTTTTCCCCCCAACACCACTTTCCATCAATTTGTAGAGCAGACCCTCATGAGTAGGCCAAATTGAGTCTAAAGCTTTTTTGAAATCAACAAAGCATGAGAAGACTTTGCCTTTGTTTTGTTTTGTTTGTTTGTCAATTAGGGTGTGCAGGGTGAATACGTGGTCTGTCGTATGGTAATTTTGTAAAAAGCCAATTTGACATTTGCTCAGTACATTGTTTTCGTTGAGAACATGTACGAGTCTGCTGTAATGATAATGCAGTGGATTTTCCCAAGGTTGCTGTTGATGCATATCCCACGGTAGTTATTGGGTCAAGTTTGTCTCCACTTTTGTGGATTGGGGTGATCAGTCCTTGGTTCCAAATATTGGGGAATATGTCAGAGTTGAGGACGATGTTAAAGAGTTTAAGTATAGCCAATTTGAATTTGTGGTCTGTATATTTTATCATTTAATTTAGGATACCATCAACCCCACAGGCCTTTTTGGGTTGGAGGGTTTGTATTTTGTCCTGTAGTTCATTCAATGTAATTGGAGAATCCAGTGGGTTCTGGTAGTCTTTGATAGTTGATTCTAAGATTTGTATTTGATCATGTATATGTTTTTGCTGTTTGTTCTTTGTGATAGGGCCAAAAGGATTGGAGAAGTGGTTTATCCATACATCTCCGTTTTGGATAGATAACTCTTTGGGTTGTTGTTTGTTTAGAGTTTTCCAATTTTCCCAGAGTGGTTAGATTCTATGGATTCTTTAATTACATTGAGCTGATTTCTGACGTGCTGTTCCTTCTTTTCCGTAGTGTATTTCTGTATTGTTTTAGTGATTCACCATAGTGAAGGCTCAGGTTTTCTGGGTCTCTATGTTTTTGGTTGGATAGGTTTCTCAATTTCTTTGTTAGGTTTTTAAATTCTTCATCAAACCATTTGTCATTGTTGTTAATTTTCTTAGGTTGTCTGCTTGAAATTCTTAGATTTGATAGGGAAGCTGAGAGGTCAAATATACTGTTTAGGTTTTCTACTGCCAAGTTTACACCTTCACTATTACAGTGAAACATTTTGTCCAGGAAATTGTCTAGAAGGAATTTGTTGTTGCCTAATAGTTTCCTTCCATCTATAGCATTTCTTAATAGTATGCAGTTTCTTTGGCTTTGGTGCCTCATGATTGAGCATTGCTCTGTTCAAGTACTGTGATATTGCTGTGATCTGATAGGGGTGTCAGTGTACTGACTGTGAACGCTCTAAGAGACTCTGGGTTGAGGTCAGTGATAAAGAAGTCTACAGTACTACTGCCAAGACATGAGCTATATGTTTACCTACCATTGGAGTCCCCTCGAAGCCTACCATTGACTATGTACTGTACATACCCAGCATCCGACAGAGCTGCAGGAGTTGAGATAATTTCCTTATTAATTTCTAGCCAGATGTAAAATGTTCCTGTTTTGACAAATTTAATGGAGTGGGTTAGGTCTGGTCTATACCAAATTAGCATACCCCCCTGAGTCTCTTCCCTATTTCACAGCTGGTAGTTTGGTGGATGGGACTACCAGCTCTCTGTAACCTAGAGGGCAACCAGTGGGTCCATCTCCTTTATACCATGTTTCTTGTAGGATGACAATGTCTGTATTTCCAATTTCTTTGATGAAGTCTGGGTTTCTGCTCTTTAGGCCAAAGGCGGATGACCTCAGACCTTGTATATTCCAGGAGGAGATAGTAACAGCTTTGTGTTCCATAGTGTCTAGTGTTGTTTTTGTGTGGTTTAGGCCCGGACCATCACGGTAAGTGTGAGCAGAGCATGTTGAGCATCTGATACATACCTCTTAGGTCGCAGGATGGTGCTTGGGCGGGTGTAATAGTTGGGTTGGGCCTGTTGCTCTGCTCTGCTCTCTCTCTCTCTTTCTTTCCCTCCCTCCCTCCCTCCCTCCCTCCCTCCCTCCCTCCCTCTCTCTCTCGCTCTCTCGCTCTCTTTCTGAGACCACAGCCCTACCTGCCTGACTGCCACTCTCTCTCTGATGTCAAATGAGCCTGTCTGCACAGATGACAGAGTTGCTGGGGAGAAACAACAGTCCCAGTCATTTCGCCTCATTCTCTATCCCTCTATGGAGGCTACTGCTGCTGCTTCTGTTGCTGTGAGAATATACCAATTATGGTAATAGTCTGTCTGCGACACAATACACACCAACGTCAGCTGGACTGTGTGTGTGTATGACACCTTGATTTAAAACCGTTCTCGTAATGCTCTGAAATTCAAACAGGTTTTGCCCTCATTTTTAGATGCTGCCTCAACGTTCTGACCAAATGTTATGATTGATCACTCATTTAAACTCCTGGCTCTGCCAAGCTGAGATGGATAGGAGAGAGAAAATTGCCTTGTCGCCTGTTTAAATATCTGCCAGCATCTGCTAGGTGAAAATAGTAGACTAGAATATGATTTGTGGTCCATTAGCTCACCATTACATGATACAAAACCATTAAAATGGGTTTAAAATGTCTAACTTCCTCAGGGTTATTTGGGGTCATTGGTATGCATTTGTTATGCTTATACAGTGTGTGTGTGTGTGTGTGTGTGTGTGTGTGTGTGTGTGTGTGTGTGTGTTGAGGGGGGTGTGGGGGGGTCCAGTTCTGCTTACCTTGTCAAATGTAACAGCTTTGTCAGCTGAAAACAGATACTGACAAAGAGAAAAAAAATCCCATCTTTAGTTTCATCTGGATTTAGAGGATCAATGCGTGGCATGTACCCTTTGTAAAATAACATGACATTTATTTTATTTGACATTTGCACAAAAAAATATCCGGTTCCCCACATATCTTGTAGACACTACTGATTGGGGGGAAAAATCTATTCATTTACGTATCGGGATATTATTTTTGACGATATATCACTGTACCTGCACCAAAACGCCAGTATTTGTCCTTCATAGCTTGTTCACCTCTTCTTTTTAAATAGTGAGCTAACTTTATTTCCATGACTGATCAAAACTCGTTTTCTCATGGCTCTCTCTTGTCCCTCTGCAGCAGACATATGGTGAGCAATATGTTTGGAACATCGAATCGCAAATAAAAATCACAGTATCGAATCACAATACATATAGAATCGTGAGAATTGTAATACATATCGTATCGGCACCTAAGTATAGTGATAATATCGTATCGTGAGGTCCCTGGCAATTCCCAGCCCTGTAAGACACTCTATGGAATGAATTTCACCTTCAATGCGAATGTAACTTTTGGTTATTGACTAATTAAAATGGTCTATGGGTAGAGATAATAATTACTGAGTATGTACTGATTTCCATACTGGTTGGAAGTGAGCTACATTTCCGTATTACTGGTGTAATAGCTCAGACTGTCCAGTTGGGGGTGATGTAGGGTAAGACTTGGCTCCAGTATGTTCTTTACAGCAGCCTCACACAGACAGGTCATATGAAACAGCTGTGTTTGACAACAAAAGACAACGTTAAAGGATAAGCTATGATATCTGCTTGACTTCTCCCCATGGGCCCTCGCCCTGGATGAGAGGATTGTGATTTCTGTGTGTGTGCGTGTGTGCGTGTGTGCGTGCGTGCTTGCTTACCTGCCTTCCTGCATGTGTGTATTAGGTGGGGGGGTTTCGTTGATAAAGATGTCCCTGTAAGAACCTCAATAATAATCATTCACTGTGTATACAATGAGTCCAACCCACATAATTGCATCCAATTGGCTGTAGTGAATGAGAATGAAAGGCAGGTCATGCTGTGAAATGAGCTGAGGGATTTCGACCCTTTTCCAACTGGGAGATCTGACCAGCCAGTTAAGCTCAAGGCTTTGGATGCAATTTAAACCTGACACTGAAGGGCACGAAGCTCATTGATGTGGCGTTGAGCTGTAAAAAGGTCCTACAAAGCTAGTAAAGACATATTATTGTTTGCTCGACTATGAACCTGTTTACATATTATATCTGTCTGTGCCTTATTGAAAATGCATGGACGATCATATAAAGCATCTCCCAATGACAGTAGAGTAGAGCACCTTTATTTGTTTAATGAGGGGCTGTGTCTGTGTCTTCTTGTGTTGCACTGACACAGTTGTCATGGTGATGGGATGATCATAGGGGCGCAGGCAAAGTCAGCGGGAGGCGGGACACCCCCAGCCACGGTCCCGTCTGCCTGATCCCCAGAATGCCCTTAGCCCCCGTCAGGGAAATGTCCAGCTCTTTCTCCTGTCTGCGGTAGCAGGGTAAAAACAACATGTCTCCGTTTAGAGTGTGTTGCTCCTGCAGTGAACTGGCCATATGGTGCTGGTATTAAGCTCCCTGTGCAGAAAGCTGAACCAGGCCTGCAGGCAGGCAGGCAGGCAGGCAGACAGACCAGGCAGGCAGGCAGACAGACCAGGCAAGCAGACAGACCAGGCAGGCAGGCAGACAGAGCAGACAGACAGACAGACAGACAGACCAGGCAGGCAGACTAGGCAAACAGATAGGGAGGCAGGCATACAGACCAGGCAGATATACAGACCAGGCAGGCAGACAGACAGACAGACAGACAGACCAGGCAGGCAGACAGACCAGGCAGGCAGGCAGGCAGGCAGGCAGGCAGACAGACCAGGCAGGCAGACAGACCAGGCAGGCAGGCAGACCAGGCAGACAAACAGACCAGGCAGACAGACAGACCAAGCAGACAGACCAGGCAAACAGATAGGGAGGCAGGCATACAGACAAGGCAGATATACAGACCAGGCAGGCAGACAGACAGACCAGGCAGGCAGACAGACCAGGCAGGCAGACAGACCAGGCAGACAGACCAGGCAGACAAACAGACCAAGCAGACAGACCAGGCAAACAGATAGGGAGGCAGATATACAGACCAGGCAGGCAGGCAGGCAGACAGACCAGGCAGACAAACAGACCAGGCAGACCAGGCAGACAGACCAGGCAGACCAGGCAGACAGACCAGGCAGACCAGGCAGACAGACCAGGCAGACCAGGCAGACAGACTAGGCAGGCAGACAGACCAGGCAGACAGGCAGACAGACAGACAGACCAGGCAGGCAGACAGACCAGGCAGGCAGACAGACCAAGCAGACAGACAGACCAAGCAGACAGACAGGCAGACAGACCAAGCAGACAGACCAAGCAGACAGACCAGGCAGACATACAGACCAGGCAGACAGACAGACCAGGCAGACCAGGAAGACAGACAGACCAGGCAGACAGACAGACCAGGCAGACAGACAGACCAGGCAGACAAACAGACCAGGCAGACAGACAGACCAGGCAGACAGACAGACCAAGCAGACAGACAGACCAGGCAGACATACAGACCAGGCAGACATACAGACCAGACAGACCAGGCAGACAGACAGACCAGGCAGACAGACTGACCAGGCAGACAGAGGCTGTCTATTCTGAACTTTGTGTGGTGAGCTGTCTGGTTCCCAGAGCTGCCGGGGCATTACCAAGTGGGTACTACACAGAGTGGAAGAGGAGAAGTCCAGTAGCTGTAAGACTTGCCCTCTACAAGATCATCAGCCGACTCCATTACCATCATCTACCATCCTCTGACCAGCTCCCTCCACTCAATCCATGAACCTATCTGCAGAGGATGCAACGTTCAAAGACTTGGCCTCTATTGGTTGACCCTGTCATAATATATTGCTTGTTTGTTCGTTTTTTGCTTATTAAGTGTTTTTAGATTTCTATTATGAAAAGTGATATAGTTTAATAAATTATTATTATTAGTGTTACTGTTGCCTCTCTCTCTCTCTCTCTCTCTCTCTCTCTCTCTCTCTCTCTCTCTATTAGAAAGTTATTCAAGTAAAAGTGAAAGTCACCCAGTAAAATACTACTTGAGTAAAAGTCTAAAGTTTTAAATATACTTAACCTCTTAAGGATCGGACCCTTTTTTCGCCTAAAATGACATTCCCAAATCTAACTGCCTGTAGCTCAGGACCTGAAACAAGGATATGCATATTCTTGATACCATTTGAAAGGAAACACTTTGAAGTTTGTGGAAATTTGAAATTAATGTAGGAGAATATAACACATTAGATCTGGTAAACAATAATACAAACAACACATTTTGTTTTGTCATCTTTGAAATGCAAGAGAAAGGCCACAATATAATATTGCAGTTTAGGCGCAATTTAGATTATGGCCACTAGATGGCAGCAGTGTGTATGCAAAGTTTCAGATTGATCCAGTGAAGCATTGCAATACTGGACTATTTTGTATCAAGTCTGCCCAAATGTGCCGAATTGGTCAATTTATACATTTTCAAGTACATAACTATAAAGAACATACAAAAATGATATGGTAATACAGAATGTAAGTTTACACACTCCCAGGAATGTCATACATGATGGATCATTAGCTTATACACTAACTTTCACACATCTAGATGGCCGGTCGGGGTGGGTGTGGAGCCAGAGACAGCATGGGGTTCAAACTGTAGAACCCAGTACCTACATTTGAAAATAAAAATTGATTTTATCAAACAAAGCTATGCTACATTTTATCTCTGGGACCCTTAGGATGACAAATCAGAGCAAAATGTAACAAGTACTTTGGGTTGTCAGGGAAAATGTATGGGGTAAAAAGTACAATTTTTCTTTAGGAATGTAGTGAAGTAAAAGTAAAAGTAGTCAAAAATATAAATAATAAAGTAAAGTACAGCTACCCAAAAAAACTACTTAAGTAGTACTTTAAAGTATTTTTACTTAAGTACTTTACACCACTGTCTATCTCTCTCTCTATCCCCCACTCTCTCTTTCTCTATCCCTCTATCTCTCTCTTTATCCCTCTATCACTCTATCTCTCTCTCTCTCTCGCTCTCTCTCGCTCTCTCTCGCTCTCTTTCTTGCTCTCGCAGAGGCACAAAAGTGGGCATACAACCACTGCATTGGAGATTTCTATCATAATTTGATCCAACACTCTCAAAAATCTCAAGCATGTGCCTATCATAATGCTGGAGTTCCCAAGGACTTAGTAATGAGAACACCTCTATTCTGCACGGTAACACCATCATTTCCCTCTGTAAGCTTCTGTAGGGATCCTGATTGAATATTTAGACAGCTAAGCCTGACGCTGTTCTCTGTTGAATAGAATCATGTTGTAAGAGGGAATGACAGAATGGGAGAGATTAAACCCTGTTCTGTTTGGGTTCAGACACAGCACACCCTCTAAGGCAAATGGAGAGAGTAGTTGTACCTGCAGGCAACAGAGATTACGGAGTGTTTTGCCCTTTTAAAATACGGAGTGTGTTGCCCTTTTAATTACGGAGTGTGTTGCCGTCTAGCTGTCAGTAAAACTGCGCTGGGCTCCTCAGACATTATGTATTGTGTACATATTCTATTTGGGAGCTTCTGTGTTCAGTGTTCAGTGTTCTGTGCTGCAGTTGGAGGGGAGCCACAGTGTCTGCTGGGTATCTAGGGAGCTACCTGTGCCTAGCTTGCTCCAAGTCTTTTACTAACTAGTCCTCCTGGGTCCCCCCGAATCCTGCTCACAGGTGATATACATCACTGTCACAGGTTCACCAGCACTGTCATATGTGCTGTTCATGTGGTATGATTTCAGACACAGCCCTGGACAGTATAGGAATATTCAATGTCTTTGCAAGACAGGTTGAATTAGATGTCACATAAAATATATTCACCTCACCACACAAGACCATCAGTAGGCCCATCTTACATGTATTGATTTGAGAAACAGAAAATGTTTTTTTTTTCCATTAGAGATCAAATGCAGTGTATCAAGTCTTCCTGGCCAATTTATAGACAACAGTCTCTGGCAGTATCTGGTCTACTGCCAGTCCTTGTCATAATGGTTATTTCACAGAGAGGGCTCATTTAGTCAGAGAATGATCAAAAACGGGGGGTGGGGTGGGGGGGTTCTAAGGCTTTGGAACTTTGATTTCTGACTCGCCTGGAATAAGAAATCAATAGAACAAAGGGTAGGATATGATGGTGAAGAAATGGACTGGTCATGCTGGGCGGATGTGACATCTGTCAATGAGTCAAATGTATTGAGGATGAATGTCACGTCTGGCGAGAGAAGCAGAGATTAAAGAGCGAGTGAGGACAGTGGGACAGGTCACTCTGTCATCCTCTGATCTGGCCTGGATGAATCACAGATATACGGCCTCTGTCACGCGGACAGTTATTTCCCTAGGTCTTTACTTTAATGACAATGTATTCTCAGTCAACTCACCTGGTAAAATAAATAATAAATACAATAAAAATGAAATGTCACACGAACCCACTATACAGGAATAGGCTATAGGGAAAAGACAAATCCTTTAAGCCATACATCTGAAATGCATGCTGGTATTATTATGACTTGGCATGGTCATAAATAATGTCAGAATTATTTTACATTTTATCTTCTTGATTTAATATCCAACATGTACAGTTGGCCCACACAAAACTGTGTTTGACAGCCATATCAAACCAATACCATGTTATTGTATGTTTTATGTGATTCTAGAATGTAATTGGTGGTGTTTTTATGGATCCCAGCCCAGGACAAAAACAATGAGAGAGAAAGTGAGAGAGAGATTATTCTGGAAAATTCTCACTGAATCCATTTTCTATTCTGTGACCTATATTTTGTTGCCTGATGACTCAAACTGAATTATTCCAATGCTCTATCATTCACTACATACTTCAGTCTGACACTGCCATCATTCAAGTTGTTTGTGCTGACGTCAAAATGAGGGGTGTTGTACAAAACAAAGTAATCAGCGATTGGATAATCTTTAACCAGAGTATCAAAGCCAATTATGTATTTTCAAAAATGGCCCAACCCATGGGTTTCTGGGACAGATCAGATCCAGACTCATTGCGGAGAAGAAACTAACGTCTGTGGGCGGCGGCGTAGCGTTTGGCCGTAGCAAGGAGTTTGGGAAGCCAGGCAATATATTTTGCTCAGCATGTATCTCTTCCTCCTCCACCCTCTCTCACCCGCTTCTTCCCATGTTCCCATTCCTTTATTCTATGTGTCTCTACCTTGCAGCTCCGGTCCTAACCCCCTCCTGACTAAAATAGATGAGTTGGCTCTCTTCCTAAAAGCAGTTTGTGGAGCATATTGAGGCGTCTCAGTCGACAGGGGCTCGGCAGAACTGATTTTCGAAATCATTCCCCTCTCGTAGATAATTCAGTCTGCTATTAAAACAGACAACCTCTGAGACCTCACCACCTGAAGAGAATACATTGCCAACAATACCCTTATAATCATTCTCTACGTTTAGCATTTTATTTTCTTCAGAACAGGTCTTTGCCTGCATCTGAGGAACTACACTCTTAGAAAAAGGGTTCCAGGAGGGTTCTTTGGCTGTCCCCATAGGAGAACCCTTTTTGGTTCCAGGAAGAACCCTTTTTGGTTCCAGGCAGAACCCTTTTTGGTTCCAGTTAGAACCTGTTTGGGTTTCATGTAGAACCCTCTGTTGAAAGGGTTCTACATGGAACACAAAAGGGTTCTACCTGGAACCAAAAAAGGTTATTCAAAGACTTATCCTATGGGGACAGCCAGAGAACCATTTAAAGTTCTAGATAGCACTTTTTTTTACTAACAGTGTACACTAAACAGTCGTGTTTCCCAGTTATTTAGGAGGGCAGTTGTGACAGTTCTGCAGTCAGTCATGTCTTGTTGTAACACATTGTTCTATACAATACAGTGACTCTGTTAGCTGATCCCAGGTCAGAGTCCTATGTGGACAGACGAATAACCCTGTACTACTGTATTAGCCCAGTCTTTTTCTTAAGAGCAGGATGGATGGTTAGTAAGCATAGCAGTGCACAGCTAGGCCTGTGGAGCTGTGGACCCTGGGTGAGCAGAGCACACTGACTGGGGTGGTGGCTCTGGGCTCGGTTTGGATGGAGGAGGGCCAGGCTATGGAGAGATGGAGAGAGAGAAGGGGGGATGGGAGAGAGGAAACGCGACACACCGGGATTATTCCCCATAGCCACTGTAGCAGGAGCCAGGAGTGCACAGGGGGCAGGTTGAACAACTGAGACAATTTGGAGGCAGACCCTGGCCATGCATGTTCCCTGTGGAGGACAACCCCGTGTGTTCTCATCAGGCTCCATCCCCCCCGAGGCCATGTAATTATGACGGCATCTACAAGAGAGATTGTGTGATAAAATAAGGCCATTACTGTCTGGGTGTTTCTGATGCTCAGTGCTTGAAGCAGGTGTCTCATTGTAACAGAATGTAATGTGCTGGAATACTCTGCATTATACACTCCAATGACTGATATAATGATGATTCTGAGATCACACTTAGGTGTGTGTACACACACACACACACAAACACGCGCATGCACACAAACACACACACACACACACACTCCAGTATTTGTCCTGGGAATTGCCAGGGACCTCACGATACGATATTATCACTATACTTAGGTGCCGATACGATATGAATTGTGATTCTATCACGATTCTATATGTATTGCAATTCTATATGTATTATGATTCGATACTGTGATTTTATTGTGATTCGATGTTCCAAACATATTGCTCACCATATGTCTGCTGCAGAGGGACAAGAGAGAGCCATGAGAAAAACAAGTTTTGATCAGTCATGAACATGAAACAAATTAGCTCCCTATTTAAACAGAAGAGGAGAACAAGCTATGAAGGACAAATACTGGAGTTACAGCCAACTAGCGCTAAAACAATATTGCAATATCGGTAAAAAAATATATGCAAAATATATTTATACACACACACACACACACACACACACACACAGATAGAGGTTTCAGTTTGTGTCCTGGAAGCTGAAGGTTTAATTAAATCAGTCAGATTATTGATCTCAGTCTGGGCCCCCTCAAGGCTGTTTCCACCCCCTACAGTATCATTGCAGAATAAAATGGTCTCTCTGCAAGCCCCTTAGACCTGTGTGTGTCAGAGCTTGTGTTTATGCACGCTGCTGTGTGTCTGTCTGTCAGAAGACACAGTAAAGAGCAATTTGTTTTACAGCCCTACAGTACGGCCATTCCTTCATGCTTCCCCAGGACAGCAATGAGCTCTGCCTGTTAATGTCATACATCAGAAGGCTTCTCTTAATGCAGTCTCCCAGTCTCCCAGTCTCTCAGTCTCCCACTAATAGAGCACATCCCAGAGTGGTGATTCTGAAGAAAAATCAATGCCTTTTTAATTCCCTCTTCCCATTGCTTATACGCTCCAGAGCCCAAATAGAATGATCATAATAGTTTGTTAAGCCCACCATGAAGGCAAAGACAGATTCTATACCATTTAGAGTGAATGTTTATGCAGATGATTCAGGGGCTGGTGAGGACTATCTCCTAAAAGGATTAGGGGTTGAGGGTATAGGTTTGTCATGGTGAGGGGACAATCAGATTGGGAATATTCAACTGGTCACAGGTGGTGGGGTGGATGGAACTTCTATTCATTGCATGCATCAGTAACCCTTATTATTGGGGGATGTAGATAATGGCTGTGATTTATTCAGACCTAGCTGAAGGGCAGTGGGCTGTTAAAAAACCTGTGCCATAGCAGAATGTTTCAACATGTAGGGGCAGGATTGGCAGGGGAACATCTCAGACAGACACCCACCACCACCACCACCATGCCCAAATCCAACCAGGGGAAATGTAATTGGAAATTGGGTTTGTGAGAACACACATGAGCAAACACACACACACACACACACACACACACACACACACACACACACACACACACACACAAACAAACACTTTTTGGGGCAACAATTATCAGAAAGGATTATTAGGAGGCTATCGTTTTTATTTTGATGTTTGTGGAGATCAAATTGAGCGAATCTGTTGAAGTTTGACCACCATGTCCCCCTGATATGAACGGTGCATCCGTGCGCGCTGTCCCCGCATGTTCGCACATATCACTGTGATGCTGACGCAGGTCGACAGAGGTAACCTGTCGGGGAGGAGCCAATAACGCAATGCGCGAATGGAGCAGTTGCAACAGCAGGCAGCAGTGGAGCACCCGGTGCGGTTTGGCGGCAAAGTCACACGTCTCCGCGAAACGGGGTGATCCTACACGACAAGAGGAAACAGACCCTGCTATGCAAGCGGACTGAGGCAAAATAAGGACCTGCACACACACCCTGCTATAACAACTTGCTCACACACCATGCTATAACAACCTGCTCACACACCCTGCTCTGCCTGCACTGATTTCTGGACTGATTTATTGCGCCTCTGGTAATTGAGAGGAAAATGCGCAGATATTATATTGCTGTTGGTTTTATAGTTCGTTTTCTCACACTTTTAATCTGAGCCCCGTCGTGCCTGACATCCAACGTCTCGAAAAGGACAAGTATTTTCCTCCTATCACATTGATACGAACTGTGAGGTTTCTGCCTCTTTTTCACGTTCTTATTTCTGGGAAGGGTTGAATCATGACGAACAGTGCGCAGCTCGCGCCGACCCTGTGCTGAAGCGATGTTTCAGGACCATGGATACTTGTTTCTCTGTTTCTGGCTTACAAAATAAAAGCGTCACAAATGGATGAAGAAATCGACACCCGCAAAATCAACAACAGCTTCCTCCGGGACCACAACTATGCAACTGAAGGTATCTATCCATATTTAATGAATGCATATATCGCTTTAAATAAAATGTAGGCTATAGAATGCGAACCGGTGTTCCACCAGGGTATGTAGGCTATCATCGGAATTGTTCTAATTTGGGACACCGTTTTGGGGGTGTGGTGCATGGCTTTTTAGGGACAACGGTGTGTTACTGACTTGTCACATGCTTGAAATTAAAAAACATTTGGTCAATACTAATTACTGTAGGCCTGCAGTCTCTTTCTCAGATAAGAGAATAGAATAGAATGAATGGCTGTCTTGCATTAGCATATACTATAGTTTGTCAGTGGTGTGGCATTATCGAGATGTTCAGATATTAGAGAATGCACAGTGCAGTCACGGATATGTTCATTTCTATGTATTCGGAGTAAATCACAGACGCTACGCACATCCAGTTGCGTTAGAAGCGCGGGTCTTTAAGTCCAGAGTGGAGTCGGTGACAGTTCCCACAGGGAAATAGGCTTATCCTTCCGGCCAACTACAACAGCACATCACAAACAGCATTATGATGACAATTTCGTATCAACCTCGAGTAAATATTGATCGATACGCAGTAATTCATTTAGAGAGACATTGATAAGGTTACTTATTATTATTATTATTATTATTATTATTATTATCAGCGTTTTAATCGGCTAGATCTGGAGTCTATAAACAAACATTTTCTATAAACTATCCGGATTCCATCTGCTTTCTTAATGGATGGTTATGCTGTGTTTGTAGCAGTGGAACAACGCTTTGGGTGTGCAGTAACAGCTTTAGGGGCCGAGTATTGCAGGTGTCAGAGTAGCGCAGGATGCAACAAAGTATTTCAAGATGCAACATGAGACAATCAGATTTTTGCTATTCAGAATTCAAGTTAAGTTTTCTAAACATTTTGTCTTTTTAATGTCAATCCTGAAATATGCAAGATAGCACAAAGAGAATGCTGGTCTTTTCAATTTTGATTTCCATCTTGCACATGGCTTTGATTGATTTTTTGATTGATTCAGAGCTATATCAACAGTAAGCAGAGCAATCATATTGAGCAGCCCAGCCAGTGAGAGGAGCAAGGAGAGAGCTGAAATAACCATAAAGGCTTAAGCTGAACCACCAGACAGGCAGATGCCACTGGCTTCAGACCGCTACAACAGGCAGATGCCACTGGCTTCAGACCGCTACAACAGGCAGATGCCACTGGCTTCAGACCGCTACAACACATAACACGAGATCAACTCTTATTTCTGTCTCCCATTCTCTCCTCTCTGTAGTTACCCTCACCGCCAAGCTGCCTAGCTACTACACCTTTCCGGAGGGCTTAACCTGTTCATAGGAGCACATCACATTTAATGTCAAATGACAGCTAAGAGTCTATACTTTTTAGAAATGAAAACATATATACATTTCTCAACCATTTTCCATTCCAAAAATGTGGAATAAGCAAAGGCTTTGATTTCCGGTCAAACAGATGGAAAAGGGGTCTTAGAAAACATCTACATTTTACATTTTAGTCATTTAGCAGACGCTCTTATCCAGCGCGACTTACAGTAGTGACATCGACCAGAAAAGTCTTACAAGAGTTTATAAATACATCAAAACACAATAATGTTGAATACCCCTGCCAACTTATATCAACATTTCTATTTAGTTTTTCTGAAATGATTTGCCTTCTGTAAGTTTAAGAAACATTGCCTAGTGTCTTGTCATTCTGTTACCAAAAACCCACATATCTTTAACATTTACATTTACATTTTAGTCATTTAGTAGACGCTCTTATCCAGAGCGACTTACAGGAGCAATTAGGGTTAAGTGCCTTGCTCAAGGGCACATTAACGTCATTTAGCAGACGCTCTTAGCCAGAGCGACTCACAAATTGGTGCGTTCACCCTATAGCCAGTGGGATAACCACTTTACAATTTGGGGGGTTAGAAGGATTACTTTATCCTATCCCAGGTATTCCTTAAAGAGCTCGCATCCGCTACAAGACCATGGTGCTTGCCTATGGAGCCTGAAGGTACAGAGGTGCCGTTCCCCTCACTGCTCCATAGGCAAGCACCATGGTCTTGTAGCGGATGCGAGCTTCAACTGGAAGCCAGTGGAGTGTGCGGAGGAGGGGGGTGACGTGAGAGAACTTGGGAAGGTTGAACACCAGACGGGCTGCGGCATTCTGGATGAGTTGTAGGGGTTTAATGGCACAGGCAGGGAGGCCAGCCAACAGCGAGTTGCAGTAGTCCAGACGGGAGATGACAAGTGCCTGGATTAGGACCTGTGCCGCTTCCTGTGTAAGGCAGGGTCGTACTCTCCGAATGTTGTAGAGCATGAACCTGCAGGAGCGGGTCACCGCCTTGATGTTGGCGGAGAACGACAGGGTGTTGTCCAGGGTCACGCCTAGGCTCTTCGCACTCTGGGAGGAGGACACAGCGGAGTTGTCAACCGTGATGGCGAGATCATGGAACGGGCAGTCCTTCCCCGGGAGGAAGAGCAGCTCCGTCTTGCCAGGGTTCAGCTTGAGGTGGTGATCCGTCATCCATACTGATATGTCTGCCAGACATGCAGAGATGCGATTCGCCACCTGGTTATCAGAAGGGGGAAAGGAGAAGATTAGTTGTGTATCGTCAGCGTAGCAATGATATGAAAGGCCATGTGAGGATATGACAGAGCCAAGTGACTTGGTGTATAGGGAGAAAAGGAGAGGGCCTAGAACTGAGCCCTGGGGGACACCAGTGGTGAGAGCACGTGGTGCGGAGACAGCTTCTCGCCACGCCACTTGGTAGGAGCGACCGGTCAGGTAGGACGCAATCCAGGAGTGAGCCGCGCCGGAGATGCCCAGCTCGGAGAGGGTGGAGAGGAGGATCTGATGGTTCACAGTATCAAAGGCAGCAGACAGGTCTAGAAGGACAAGAGCAGAGGAGAGAGAGTTAGCTTTAGCAGTGCGGAGAGTCTCCGTGACACAGAGAAGAGCAGTCTCAGTTGAATGACCAGTCCTGAAACCTGATTGGTTTGGATCAAGAAGGTCATTCTGAGAGAGATAGCAAGAGAGTTGGCTAAAGACGGCACGCTCAATAGTTTTGGAAAGAAAAGAAAGAAGGGATACTGGTCTGTAGTTGTTGACATCAGTGGGGTCGAGTGTTGGTTTTTTGAGAAGGGGAGCAACTCTCGCTCTCTTGAAGACGGAAGGGACATGGCCAGCGGTCAAGGATGAGTTGATCAGCGAGGTGAGGTAGGGGAGAAGGTCACCGGAGATGGTCTGGAGAAGGGAGGAGGGGATGGGGTCAAGCGGGCAGGTTGTTGGGCGGCCTGCAGTCACAAGTCGCAGGATTTTATCTGGAGAGAGAGGGGAGAAAGAAGTCAAAGCATAGGGTAGGGCAGTGTGAGCAGGACCAGCAGTGTCATTAGACTTAACAAACGAGGATCGGATGTCGTCAACCTTCTTTTCAAAGTGGTTGACGAAGTCATCCACAGAGAGAGAGGAGGGGGAGGAGGATTCAGGAGGGAGGAAAATGTGGCAAAGAGCTTCCTAGGGTTAGAGGCAGATGCTTGGAATTTAGAGTGGTAGAAGGTGGCCTTAGCAGCAGAAACAGATGAAGAAAATGTAGAGAGGAGGGAGTGAAAAGATGCCAGGTCGGCAGGGAGTTTAGTTTTCTTCCATTTCCGCTCCGCTGCCCGGAGCTCTGTTCTGTGAGCTCGCAATGAGTCATCAAGCCACGGAGCTGGAGGGGAGGACCGAGCCGGCCGGGAGGATAGGGGACACAGAGAGTCAAAGGATGCAGAAAGGGAGGAGAGGAGGGTTGAGGAGGCAGAATCAGGAGATTGGAGGGAGAAGGATTGAGCAGAGGGAAGAGATGATAGGATGGAAGAGGAGAGAGTAGTGGGAGAGAGAGAGCGAAGGTTGCGGCGGCGCATTACCATCTGTGTAGGGGCAGAGTGAGTAGTGTGGGAGGAGAGCGAGAGAGAAAAGGAAACAAAGTAGTGGTCGGAGACATGGAGGGGAGTTGCAGTGAGATTAGTAGAGGAGCAGCATCTAGTGAAGATGAGGTCAAGCGTATTGCCTGCCTTGTGAGTAGGGGGGACGGTGAGAGGGTGAGGTCAAAAGAGGAGAGGAGTGGAAAGAAGGAGGCAGAGAGAAATGAGTCAAATGTGGACATAGGGAGGTTGAAATCCCCCAAAACTGTGAGGGGTGAGCCATCCTCAGGGAAGGAACTTATCAAGGCGTCAAGCTCATTGATGAACTCTCCAAGGGAACCTGGAGGGCGATAGATGACAAGGATATTAAGCTTAAATGGGCTAGTGACTGTGACAGCATGGAATTCAAATGAGGAGATAGACAGATGGGTTAGGGGAAAAATTGAGAATGTCCACTTGGGAGAGATGAGGATTCCTGTACCACCACCCCTCTGACCAGATGCTCTCGGGGTATGCGAGAACACATGGTCAGACGAGGAGAGAGCAGTAGGAGTAGCAGTGTTTTCAGTGGTGATCCATGTTTCCGTCAGCGCCAGGAAGTCGAGGGACTGGAGGTTGGCATAGGCTGGGATGAAGTCAGCTTTGTTGGCAGCAGAACGGCAGTTCCAGAGGCTGCCTGCGACCTGGAACTCCACGTGGGTGGTGCGTGCAGGGACCACCAGGTTAGAGAGGCAGCAGCCACGCGGTGTGGTGCGTTTGTGTAGCCTGTGCAGAGAGGAGAGAACAGGGATAGGCAGAGGCATAGTTGACAGGCTGTAGCAAATGGCTACAAAAATGCAGAGGAGATCGGAATGAAATGAGCTAAGCATCTGGGAGCAGAGAGAGCAGGGCCTCCCTCACCAAAAACTTCTACCTCAGAAACTAAAATTGTTTCACTGAACCACCCGAACAAAAACTCTCCCAACTTCCACCTTTAGAAATCAGAATTGTTGTGAACCACAGCGGTTCAATGTTTAAAGGAATAGACTCAACCCACTTTATTCAACTATGACACCATAGCTAACTAGCAAGCTAGCATCCAATAACAATAACACACCGTATAGCACCAACACTTGGTCACAACAAACCAGCAATAGTGTGATAACACACTAAACAGATCATTCGTGTCTGTGTCAAGTTCCTTTCATGACGCAGCAATGATTAGACGTTGGCTAGCTAGGACAAGTATATTGTATTTAGCTACTACCGTACAGTTAGCTAGTCGTGTTGGGTAGCTAGCAATGGCCACTGTGTTGACTTTGTTTGAAGAACGGCTAGCTAGCTAGCTTCGTGCTACACCCGGCACACAATGGCTATTGTGTTGACTCTGACTCTGTTCGAAAAAACGGCTAGGTAGCACGCTTCGTGCTACAGCCGGCACTGCCAAGACACAGTAACTACCCACAACAACCCACGATGCCTAGCTATGACGCCGTAGCTAACTTGCAAGCTAGCATCCATTAACACACAATTTAGCATCAATACTTGGTTACAACAAACTGCCAAGAGTGTGTTAGCACACTAAACAGATAATTCAAGTCCGTGTCTAGTTCCTTTCATAACGCATAACGCAGCAAAAATTAAACGTTGGCTAGGACTACATTAACATTGGAAACAGCTCTCCAGCGTTGCTAATCGATACCAGTAGCTACCCGCTAGCTAGCTAGCCTCGTGCTTCGATACTAACCTACAATTACCTACGGAAACCTACAATAACAACAATACTAACCTATAATAAATACAATACCTAACTACAGCTAACTACCTACCTACGATCTAATACATGGTTAAGCTTTACTCAACACCATATGAGAAGCTTACCTCCTGCTTTCTAACAAGTAAAGGCAGATCTACCAATTAGTTATAGTGTTTTTACTGATAACTGTTTGGTTTATGATTTATTAAGTGATTAAAACGCGTCATTCTGTTACCAAATCGGTAACAGAATGACCAATAAATCTGTAACAGAACTGTGAAAACAGTCTGGACAACCCCTCCCTCTCTCTCTTCTCTCTCTCCAGTTATTGTCACCTCTCCTGGCTCTTACTGACACTGCTTTGCTTGCTCTTTGGGATTTTAGGCTGGGTTTCTGTATAGGCACTTTGTGACAACTGCTGATGTAAAAAGCCCCCCCCCACACCTTTCCATTTACTGTAACCAGCTCTCTCACCCACTGAGCACCGACAGACAACGAACATCCATGGATGTTGAAAAGTCTTCCCAATGCTGCATAGCTGGAAGGAAAGGACGGTTTTTCCATATCTTACATGTTACAGGCTCCGTGGTGTACAGCTCTCTGATTTCTCCTCTACTGTATTAGTGAAGGCACTGAGCCTCGGGTTAAAGTGAGCAGCAGGAGTTAATCTGTTGTTCATAACAGCCTACCTAGCTTTACTTGGATATATTTTCAATATACTTTATTTGTGATTCCCAACAAATGAGTCAATTGACGAATTGTGAAGTGATTTTCCTTATATTAGTCTCTTCATACCCCTCACAATATGATGTGAATAATGAGTAAATCATTACACTTCTGAGGCAACACAATGTAGACAAATTATGTTCTCCCCTCCCCCACATCTCCTTCATAAAAGCCCATTACTACCATCACTGTCTCCAGCACCTTCTCAAGGGCAAGAGGGCTGGAGAGGGCTGAAGGCTGCCAGTAACCCCCCCTCCACTACCCCCCTCCTCCATTACTAAGAGACCAGGTTAAGCCTGTTTCCGAGTGAACAACCCTGCCTCACCCACTGACCTACAGACTACCCTCCACCTTCTCACCAGGAACTTGTTCTCTTTATGATGGTCTGATGCTACTGGTTTGACAACCAGATTAATAAATTATGACTCATACATTTTTAAAGATATTTTCATGCATGTTGTGTTTCGCTCTGCCTGTTACTGTGGTAACCACTGTTAGCTTCCTCCACTAGAAGAAAATACTAAACGTAGACTGGGCACTTTAACCTATTGTATGATACCATCGCAACATAATGTATCTGCATATCACAATTTTAGTCCCCAATCCCCTCGCTTTTTCTTTGCTTGCTCTCTGGGGTCTAGGCTGGGTTACTGTAAAGCACTTTGTGTCAACTGCCGATGTAAAAAGGGAATTATACAATTAATTTGATAGAATTTGAACAGAAAAGAGAAAAACCCTTTCATGGTGTTATCTTGACTGATTACATGAGAGTGAGAGCAGAGCAGTAATTAGACCAGAGCAGTAATTAGACCAGAGCAGTTATTAGACCAGGGCAGTTATTAGACCAGGGCAGTTATTAGACCAGGGCAGTAATTAGACCAGAGCAGTTATTAGACCAGAGCAGTTATTAGACCAGGGCAGTAATTAGACCAGAGCAGTTATTAGACCAGGGCAGTTATTAGACCAGGGCAGTTATTAGACCAGAGCAGTTATTAGACCAGGGCAGTTATTAGACCAGAGCAGTTATTAGACCAGGGCAGTAATTAGACCAGAGCAGTTATTAGACCAGGGCAGTTATTAGACAGGGCAGTTATTAGACCAGGGCAGTTATTAGACCAGAGCAGTTATTAGACCAGGGCAGTTATTAGACCAGAGCAGTTATTAGACCAGGGCAGTTATTAGACCAGGGCAGTTATTAGACCAGGGCAGTTATTAGACCAGGGCAGTTATTAGACCAGAGCAGTTATTAGACCAGGGCAGTTATTAGACCAGAGCAGTTATTAGACCAGGGCAGTAATTAGACCAGAGCAGTTATTAGACCAGGGCAGTTATTAGACAGGGCAGTTATTAGACCAGGGCAGTTATTAGACCAGAGCAGTTATTAGACCAGGGCAGTTATTATACCAGAGCAGTTATTAGACCAGGGCAGTAATTAGACCAGAGCAGTTATTAGACCAGGGCAGTTATTAGACCAGGGCAGTTATTAGACCAGAGCAGTTATTAGACCAGGGCAGTAATTAGACCAGGGCAGTAATTAGACCAGAGCAGTTATTATACCAGGGCAGTAATTAGACCAGAGCAGTAATTAGACCAGGGCAGTTTTTAGACCAGAGCAGTAATTAGACCAGGGCAGTTATTAGACCAGGGCAGTTATTAGACCAGAGCAGTAATTAGACCAGAGCAGTTATTAGACCAGGGCAGTTATTAGACCTGGGAAGTTATTAGACCAGAGCAGTTATTAGACCAGAGCAGTTATTAGACCAGAGCAGGGCAGTTATTAGACCAGAGCAGTTATTAGACCAGGGCAGTAATTAGACCAGGGCAGTTATTAGACCAGGGCACCAGACCAGGGCACCAGACCAGAGCAGAGCACCAGACCTGGGCACCAGACCAGGGCACCAGAGCAGAGCTAATGTAACATCCACGGTCCTCTATGGTGTCTGTCCAGGAGGGAACACCGCAGCACCACTGGGAGCTGTTTCCACTCAGAAAACCTTTGGGAGAGAGGATCTGCCTGCTGAGAGATGGTGTGGATTAGTCCTGATTGAATGCACACACTGGGTGTGGTCTGTGTGTGTGTGTGTGTGTGTGTGTGTGTGTGTGTGTGTGTGTGTGTGTGTGTGTGTGTGTGTGTGTGTGTGTGTGTGTGAGAGAGGTGGTGTCACACTGTGATTGTTCCCTCTGTAATCAGATCTCAGCTTCTTAGAGGGCTCATCCTCTCCCCTCCCAGCTAGCTCCCTCCCTGACCGGGACAGAGATTCATAGACTTCCCAATTCACACAAAATGGATACGGGTAGGGTGGTAGGGGGAAGAGAGGGGGGAAGATGGATACGGGTAGGGTGGTAGGGGGAAGAGAGGGGGGAAGATGGATACGGGTAGGGTGGTAGGGGGAAGAGAGGGGGGAAGATGGATACGGGTAGGGTGGTAGGGGGAAGAGAGGGGGGAAGATGGATACGGGTAGGGTGGTAGGGGGAAGAGAGGGGGGAAGAATGGCTACAGTTCCAGGGACAGACACATTGGCCTTTCTGAAATGACAGGTTCTAAGAATGAAGCTCTGTCTGAAGACCTTTAGCACGAGCCCATCAATAATCACTCTGTGACGGCCCATTTTGGAATATTTCCTGTGCACTTATTCCAAAATATACATCATTATAGTATTCAAAGCCTTTGTCATTAATGTGACATTATGTCATAACTCATGAATATGTTGGAAATTATTATACATGTTAATAGTTGTACGAAGCTAAATAAGGAGCCAACTGCCATGCAAGCAATTACATCAGACTAAGGGGAAAGCACTAACTGGAATTGCCCTGCATATATACGACTCAAACTGAGAGGCCACTGTTTATGCCCTGTGAACAGACCCTACAAACTACTCTCAGGAAATATATTGACTGCTTGAGTGACGGCTTTACAAGCAAATTAGATGCACCAAACCAGAGAGGAGAAAGTTACCAAAGTCAATATGTAACATAAATCCTACAGTATTCTTTTGTACCACCTGACTTTGGTTCAGTGGCGATTTTAGCATGTAAATCTAGGTGGGGCAAACACAACACAATACTTAACAATACAGTAATTGCACCATAACGGTGACAAATGGTGCCCACAAACTGTTAGGGCCTACATAAAGCTGTCCCAACAGCAGTCCCAACACCTTACCACTGCTACACCTGGCTATCAGCGGAGCCTTGTCTGGCAGCGAAAAAGTTCATTCAGCCTCATTTACTGCCTTTAAAAAAATCATAGCTGAAATGGCTGACTTGCTTAAACGAATGTGGTTTCTACTGACAATTGAGATGTACAAACTATGGCATAAGGGAACGATGAGCGGATAAGAGGCAATCTGTAATTTCGATTAAGACATTAATGAGCGAGCTAGGACGGACGTAGTCAATATAACTATTTGTTCAGCACTTTTGAAATGTACATCGACAGAATTCAGAACATGGGCCGTTCTTACAGTATTCTTCCTGTACACCAAGTCAGAACCATAGGATAAATAAAGGGGGCATATAAGCAGACAATGAAAGCTCTTATAATATGATGACATTTCTCTAAAACAGGCTGTAGGCTACATGGGCACCACCAAGTCAGAACAGTTGGTTAAGTTATGAGGGGGAAAGGGACCAAATTATTAGGGCGAGGCACATGGGCTACTAACAGCTTACTACACAACATACACTTAGTATTACTTTCTTAGCTACAGTATACATATCTCCCTGGCATGTTACATCATTTATGCAGCAGCATACAATACATTTTAGACTCACCTTGTTGTGCTGTGCTCACTTGAACAGGAAGGTGGCGTGGCGGTCCTTCTTGTTGGCAAATTTTGTCATCAAAGTCTGGATCTCTGGATTTATGGTGCTTTCAAGACTACTGGGAACTCAGAAAAAAACAAGGTTG
Organism: Coregonus clupeaformis; assembly: GCF_020615455.1. Taxonomy (NCBI): domain Eukaryota; kingdom Metazoa; phylum Chordata; class Actinopteri; order Salmoniformes; family Salmonidae; genus Coregonus; species Coregonus clupeaformis. The sequence continues at coordinate 9,616,241 of NC_059204.1, read as the reverse complement.
AATCATGACGTCAGTGATCTTCAGGTCGGAGCTCTAGAAAGAGGCCCGAGTTCCCGAATTGGAATTCCGAGTTGGATGACCGCTGAAAACATATTTTCCCAGTCTGAACTCAAGTTTCAAGTTGTCTTGAACTCACTGAAGTCTGTGGGCGGCAGGTAGCTTAGTGGTTAAGAGCGTTGTGCCAGTAACCGAAAGGTCGCTGGTTCTAATCCCCGAGCCGACTAGGTGAAAAATCTGTCGATGTGCCCTTGAGCAAGGCACTTAACCCTAATTGCTCCTGTAAGTCGCTCTGGATAAGAGCGTCTGCTAAATGACCAATTAATTTTATAAGTCTGAGATTTCCCAGTTCAGATTTTCCAGTTGTTTTGAATGCGGCAGAAGTCAGGCTGGATTGACAGTCTGGCCAATGTATTCAACCTTTTCTGACCTATGGTGTTGCATGTGAATGTTTATCCTTTTAAGCTTGGAAAATATACCCTTAAACAGAGACTTGGACCACACACACTCTCCACTGAATAGAAGGCTAGTGATTGCTTTGCAATGCTTGCAGTTAGCCACTGATTCCTTCCAAACCACTCATTGTTGAATTTGCGATTTCCAACTTGTTGTGTAATGTTTATGTCCAATGGCTGATGTGCACCTATATGTTTTATCTATAATTTCTCTTCATATGACAAGGATTGAAAAGGATTTGCCAGTAGATTGTCGACTCGATTCATGATGATGACTGCTAGCTTGCTAGCTAAGATTTTGAAAGTATGTTGTTGACATGATCAGTCCAATCAAAGCTACGGTAAATATAACGTGATTTGACGTCATTTTATCTGTGGCCAATGACCTTGAGCCTTCTTGGATGGGCACTTCTAATGTAAATCTGTGGCAGCAACAAAGGGGCTTGAATTCTTGAGCTCTCCCCGTAGATTTTGCGGTGATGTAGTGTCCCCATGAGTGACAGAACTCTGAGCCAATCACGGTGCAACTAGAGAACATTACCAACCTCTACACTCTGTATTTTCCGCTGGCTGCCCCACCACCACCGAAAGCACTGAGCTAGGCTGAAACACCTGTATTTTGGAGCTGCCTTAGTCAAGAAAGCAACAAAGAGACCATGTTTGTATGCAGCTTTATTAACTCAATGATATTTTTTTTACATTGTTATTTATAATTTTTTTGTTTACAAAGAAAAACAATTATTTTATTTTTCTGGGGGTAGATCAGCTTTGATATTGGAGAAAGATTGTAGCTTCCATCAATGTAATTGTCTGCATCACTTCCAATCCGCCATATATATTTTTGCAAAATATATATATATATATATATATATATATATATATATACATATACACACATATACACACACATATACAGTGGCTTGCGAAAGTATTCACCCCCCTTGGAATTTTTCCTAATTTGTTGCCTTACAACCTGGAATTAAAATGGATTTATTTGGGGTTTGTATCATTTGATTTACACAACATGCCTACCACTTTGAAGATGCAAAATATTTTTTTTTGTGAAACAAACAAGAAATAAGACAAAACAAAACTTGAGCGTGCATAACTATTCACCCCCCCCAAAGTCAATACTTTGTAGAGCCACCCTTTGCAGCAATTACAGCTGCAAGTCTCTTGGGGGTATGTCTCTATAAGCTTGGCACATCTAGCCACTGGGATTTTTGCCTATTCTTGAAGGCTAAACTGCTCCAGCTCCTTCAAGTTGGATGGGTTCCGCTGGTGTACAGCAATCTTTAAGTCATACCACAGATTCTCAATTGGATTGAGGTCTGGGCTTTGACTAGGCCATTCCACGACATTTAAATGTTTCCCCTTAAACCACTCAAGTGTTGCTTTAGCAGTATGCTTAGGGTCATTGTCCTGCTGGAAGGTGAACCTCCGTTCCAGTCTCAAATCTCTGGAAGATTGAAACAGGTTTCCCTCAAGAATTTTCCTGTATTTAGCGCCATCCATCATTCCTTCAATTCTGACCAGTTTCCCAGCCCCTGCCGATGGAAAACATCCCCACAGCATGATGCTGCCACCACCATGCTTCACTATGGGGATGGTGTTCTCGGGGCGATGAGTGGTGTTGGGTTTGCGCCAAACATAGCGTTTTCCTTGATGGCCAAATAGCTTAATTTTAGTCTCATCTGACCAGAGTACCTTCTTCCATATGTTTGGGGAGTCTCCCACATGCCTTTTGGCGAACACCAAACGTGTTTGCTTATTTTATTATTTAAGCAATGGCTTTTTTCTGGCCAATCTTCCATAAAGCCCAGCTCTGTGGAGTGTATGGCTTAAAGTGTTCCTATGGACAGATACTCCAATCTCCGCTGTGGAGCTTTGCAGCTCCTTCAGGGTTATCTTTGTTGCCTCTCTGATTAATGCCCTCCTTGCCTTGGCCTTGAGTTTTGGTGGGCGGCCCTCTCTTGGCAGGTTTGTTGTGGTGCCATATTATTTCAATTTTTTAATAATGGATTTAATGGTGCTCTGTGGGATGTTCAAAGTTTCTGATATTTTATTATAACCCAACCGTGATCTGTACTTCTCCACAACTTTGTCCCTGACCTGTTTGGAGAGTTCCTTGGTGGTGCCCCTTGCTTAGTGGTGTTGCAGACTCTGGGGCCTTTCAGAACTGGTGTGTGTATATATACTGAGATCATGTGACAGATCATGTGACACTTAGATTGCACACAGGTGGACTTTATTTAACAAATTATGTGACTTCTGAAGGTAATTGGTTGCACCAGATCTTATTTAGGGGCTTCATAGCAAAGGGGGTGAAATACATATTTTCCGTTATTTATTTTTTAGAATTTTCTGAAACAAGTTATTTTTTTCATTTCACTTCACCAATTTGACTATTTTGTATATGTCCATTACATGAAATCCAAATAAAAATCCATTTAAATTACAGGTTGTAATGCAACAAAATATGAAAAACTCTAAGGGGATGAATACTATTGCAAGACACATATAAATGCATACATATACACATACATATATATATAATTAAAAAATATATATTTTTTCCTTTATTACTTTCTAACCCTACCACCGCTCCCCTAATTGGAGTAAACTAGTGAACAACAACGCTTAGGTCTCTACCTCCAGCTTATACATTTTAATGACAGTCTATTTTACAATAGTTGTATTTTGTTTGATTTTACTCCTGTCCTTCCTCTACCCTCCACCTCTCCCATCTATTTCTGTGCTCTTTCACAAAAGTTCTTAACCTATATACGTTTTACGGACACAGTATGTTTTGCATTAGTTATCTAGTTGTTATTAGTCCCAACCTTCAGCTCCACTCAACCCCTCCCATCTATCTCTTAACACCATCCATATTGGATTTCTATTTGCCATATATTTTTCAACTGTGCTGTGATGTTTCACAAAAGTTCTGAACCTTTCTATTCTCATTGTTTCTACAGATTGTAAATTGAAAATAAACATTTTTGCCAAAAGTAATATTATTTTATTATTTATTATAAATATATTTTTGTACATTATTTGCAAACTGATATGTGACATGTATTAATGCCAAAATAACATGCAAAACAGGCCAAAAATATATATTTTTGCTCAAAAGGTGTGGCTCTCCCCCACCTGCACTGAATGACGGGTCGCCACTGGATTGGTTCATGGTTTATGATGAGCAAATACTACTGGGTTTTAGAGTCTTCGTGTATCTGTGCCTGTGGATAAAAGGCCATTTCAAAAGAAGGCATTGTTTGAAAGGAACATTCAGTAAACATCTAGAATGTACAGTAGGTTCAGTATAACTCTTGAGGAACAACTCTGTCCCCATCCTCTTGGGTTTATGGCCCGGCCCAGGGCCCAGTCAGGCAACTCATTTCCCATTCAGTATGAGCAGTAGTCAGAGAGTGGCATAATGAGACAGGTGTCACATCTCTCTCTCTCTACTCTGGGGCCAGAGGAGGTAACATTGCAAGGCTGTTGTGATGGATGCTGTAATCCTGGGAGGCTCTCCTCCAGAATCCATACTACACTCAAATAAGCCTTCTGCCTTGTGGATGGGCTGGGAGTTCACAGGAAACAGAGAAGAGAGAGAGAGATGCAGGAAGATGGAGGGAGGGAGGCGGGGGTTATGTGGATAAATAAAGCTCAGAGAAAGTTTGTATTAGCCAGGGAGCTGGCTGACCTAGAATTGTGAGCTGATGTTTTTTTTGAGCTACATACCAATATACTACTATTGCTCAAAGTAACTGCAGTAAATTAAAATCAGATGGATTGTTTGTATTTTAGGCGCAAATGGCTTTGAAATGAATGAGCATGTGTGGCATTTCCCAGGATTAAAATCGCAGATGCCGATGTGTTTGATGCCTGGGTTTGATTAGGCCTGGATGACTTAGCATGATGCGCTGAATATTTATACGTTGTGGAGCAGAGTCCCATGTGTGGCGACTCCCCATCCTGGTAACATATGCTTCTGTGAGCAGGCCTTTGTGAGCTTCCCAATCCCACTGGAATCCCTTTGGGTGCAGGAGAGGGAGTGTGCCTTAGGACTGGCTGTTTGTGTGTCTCTGTGGAGGTGTGTATATTAAACCACATGGGTCAGCAGCCAGTGTTTGCTCCATGGATTTTGGGCATCCACGCAGTGTCTTGATTTTCCATGCGCCTTTTTCTATCAGTCCAGTGGCACCTCTCTTCAGAATCTAAATGCTGAAGCACTGGGCTTATTCTGTGACCTGATTGGTTCATACCATTATCCACTCTGACCCTGCAGTGCCTCTGTACCTGTGGCCAGAATGGGTATTTTGCTGTTAATGTGTATGACTCCTGGTACTTCTAAGATTTGAGTTGCATTCCTTTTGGGTCTCTCTTTGGAATAGATCAGGACTAACACTCCAACAACAGAATTCCACTCATTCTTTAAACCTGTTTTGTTGCCTGCAGCTTGTTTGTCTTGTTTGGTGGTTCTGTTAAATACACATCTGTTTTAGCAATGCTTTTTGCAATCGATGGGGTATTGTTTTGCTGCTGCTGCAGCCTCTACCTTGGCACTGCTGTCCAATCAAGAGGCTTTTTGTGTAAACAATGGTGAGGAAGCAAGGACAAACCCGCACAGCGAACACGGAACATCCACCCTCCGTGTGCGCTGTGTTGCCCAGTGAAAGGTTCCTCCTACTACCCCTCCACCCCCCTAGTCGGTCCTGGGTGGAATCTCAGGGTTAGCCTTTGAGGGGCTGAGTAGCGGTGGGCTGAGGTAGTGGTGGACTGTGGGAGCTGTGGACTGTAGTAGTGGTGGACTGAGGTAGTGGTGGACTGTGGTAGAGGTGGACTATGGTGGACTGAGGTAGTGGTGGACTGAGGTAGTGGTGGACTGAGGTAGTGGTGGACTGTGGTAGTGGTGGACTGTGGTAGTGGTGGACTGAGGTAGTGGTGGACTGAGGTAGTGGTGGACTGTGGTAGTGGTAGACTGTGGTAGACTGTGGTAGAGGTGGACTGAGGTAGTGGTGGACTGTGGTAGAGGTGGACTGTGGTGGACTTTGGTAGAGGTGGACTGTGGTAGTAGTTGAAAGTGGTAGTAGTGGACTCATTCATTAGTCTCTCTGTCTGGCTCTGGCTCAGTGACCTGCTGACCCTGTGATGACAACACCACCGGACAATGGTCAAGAGTCTGTTGACATGCCGAGTGTTTGTCCAGAGGAAGGAGATCAGCTCTCCAGTCCCCAGGCAGGCTTCATGACCAGGTCCCAGAGGACATGTGATATAAGACTGGCTAAACAATGCTATATTGTTCTTCTGCATCAGCATATCGACCCACAACCCACCAGCATCTGTGCATACTGCATACCAATCACTAGAGTTTAGATGGCATGACCTCTATTGTGAAATGAAGACAATGCTACCTGTCAGACACTATAGATCAGGGTTCCCCAATTAGATTTCCAAAAGGGCCAAATTTGGTCAGGCATGCCAAGCCGAGGGCCAACATGTTTGTTTTTTTGGCGACAGTTTTATGTTTTATCAGTTTTCACTTCTATTGTGATTTTATAATTATTAGTAGTGGTGTTAGGAGTCACATAAGAGAAAAATGAAAAATACTAAATTAGTCCAAAACCAACTATTTAATTATGAAATGCCCCTGGAGCATATTCTGTGCAAACAGTCAGCAAACAAAAAGTCCAGCATTCACACACACACACACACACACACACACACACACACACACACACACACACACACACACACACACACACACACACACACACACACACACACACACACAGCGCCCACTTCTGTCTGGAACACCCATGCTTTGGATATCTGCGTTCAGGCGGTCTTTCTAAGAGAAGAGACAGAAGGACAAACACAGACAGACAGACATTTTTAGTTAGGTACTTTTCAAATGAGTTATCAGAATATGCCACATTAGTTTTTAAACTTTTAAAATATGTGAACCAAATAATATCAAGCTGTTAACAACCAAAGGTGTTTGATATTAATGTGACAATATAATTAATTAGCTTTTATTTGTGTATTATTTTTTTATTGCTGTGTATTAAGTTTTAAATGTTACTAACTAGTTGGATGCCATTTACTTTTATTTAAGCTGTGAAGCATATTTAGTAGGAAACATGCTATTAAATATGAAATGGTTATTTCATTGTAATAATTATTATACCACAAGAAGATTGAAAAAAAGCAACAACAAAAAATTGGATCTGGTTCACTCACCAATCAGTGAGAGAAGTGAGAGCGACGGGATGAGGCAACCTTTCTGATGTCAGGCTTGTATTCTGTTGTGGCAATCCTGAGGCACTGTCCAAGATGTGAATCTGAGAGTCTGTTTCTGTCCTGGCTCTTGATAGCATTCATTGAAGAAAATGCTGATTCACAGATGTATGTTGAGGGGAACATCGTGAGTAGGAGCATTGCAATATCTCTGGTGTTTTTAAAAATGAGCTTGGGGAACCATGTTGATCCAAAAGTCACTCACCAGTGCATCCTTGTGTTGAGCTTTGAGCAAATCAGATGTTCCCATCTCCAAGATTTCCATCTAAAGAGCAGCCTCATCTATGGAAGGCACCAGCTTTTTGGCCTCTGCAGTCCACTGGCCGTCAGCTGACACAGAAAACGTCTGTCTTATGAAGAGAAGGATGTCAGCTGAGAGTTTAGGGGAGCTTTCAAATCTTTCCTTGAAGTTTTCTGCCAGCCTGGACACAAAATCCTTCATTGCTGGATCTTCCTGCATTTTATTCTTCTCACAATGCTCATGCAGACGTGGAAAGTGCAACTTTCTCCCATGAATGTCTCTCTCCAGGAGGTGCAGCTTTGACCCGGAAAGCTTCAATCGCCTCATACATGTCAGCAACAGTGTGGTTCTTGCCTTGTAGTCGCAGGTTAAGGTGATTTAGATGAGACATGATGTCACACAAAAAAGTAACATCTGATATCACCTTGTTGTCAGTTAAAAAGCTCAAAAAGTCGCTGGCTTTTTGGCTCTGCAGGCTGGATAAAAATGACACAAGTTCATCACGCAGGTCACACACCCTCTCCAACACACAGCCTTTGCTCAGCCAGCGAACGTCATTGTGGAGCAAAAGATCCTTGTGTTCAACTGACATTTCCTAGAGTAATGCTCTAAAAAGGCGATTCTGCAGACTAGAGCTCTCACGGACAAAGTTAACTAGTCGAGTCACAGTATCCATGGTCTCTTTCATTTTTCCACACAGTTATGCGCACAAAACTGACTTGTGAATAATGCAGTGAAATGCCAGGAGTGCTGGGTTAACGGCAGAAAGCCTGCTTACCAAGCCCTGGCGGTGTCCCACCATTGACGGAGCCCCGTCGGTAACAACAGAGACAATTTTACTCACATCTAAGCCATTCCTTTCGAAGAACTGTGTCAGCTCGTTGAATATTATTTCCCCGGTTGTACGCCCGGGTAGAGAAATCAAACACAGCAGCTCCTCCCGGAATGTCTTCCCATCAAAAAATCTTGCGAACACAGACAGCTGTTCCATGTCGGTTCGGTCACAAGACGAGTCTATTGCCAGTGAGAATGCTTCGGTTTTCCTCAAATCTGTGAGTAGACTGGAAAAACACTCCTCCGCTAAAACTTCGACTCTTCTGGTTGCCGTGTTAGCCGACAGCGGCACTTGCTTCAACAGCTCAAAAACTTATTTTTTTATTGGTTCCTCTTGGTTTAAAACTTCGGCAGCCATGTCGATTGCACATTGTTTAAGTAACTCTGCATCGGCGAATGGCTTCTTAGCTCTTGCAAGCTTCCAAGAAACGTGTAATGAGGCAGCTGTTGCGCTCTCTTGTGCCGATGTTGTTTTACACATAGTTAAAGCCGAGCGCTTCTATGACGTTAACATGCTTGCAATTTTTTGTTTGCTCTGGTCAGATTTTTCTGGGTAGTTTGCATTAAAACTGGCAGCATGGATAGAGTTAAAATGCCACTTCAGATTGTCCGCTTTGATTACAGCTACAGTCTGCATGCATATTAAGCATGTGGGCTTAGCACTGTTGTGGTCCGGTAAAAAAAAAGCAATACCTCTCAGTCCAGTCAGTTTTGAACTGACGGTTCTCCTGGTCTACCTTGCGTATCTTGGCGAATGCCATGTTGGTTTGACTGGATTTAATACTTTTTTGTGAGGAAGTGGTCAGTCCTTTTGATAAAAGAGGGTTAACTGGCGAGCGGCTGCGGCTACTGTGTGTGTGTGACACTACACTAGGTAGCTAGTTGAGTGGAGACGAGTACGCAAAGCACGCGAAGCACGTCTTACGTATGCACGCGGTAAAGGCCACAGGTCAAGGTGTGGGATAATTTCAAAATAAAGCAGAGCCGCGGATATTAAATTCATGTTTATTATAACAAGTGAATGCCAATGCTGTCAGTGTGGGCCAGACATTTGGTTCTTGCGGGCCGCATCTGGCCCGCGGGCCACTTATTGGGGTTGGCTGCTATAGATTGTGTGGCATCTTGGTGAGACAATAGAAACCTTAGCTCCTGTACGGTTTGCTGAGTATTTCAAGATGGATGTGCTCAGAATTAAAGACACCTCAAGATCCAAGCTACTCACAAAGGAAATGGTATTAAGAGTGATGTTGATGCCATCCCTTCTCGTCTCCTCTTTAAGAGGATATGATTGATCAAGAAGTGATGGACTACAGGACTGCCATTACATGCTGCTGAGTCTGTTCATGTTTAGCTGTAGTTAGCAAATATTAGTCTTACATTTTAACTCTACAATGTTGGGAAAGGGCTCGTAAGGAAGCATTTCACTGTAAAGCCTACAACTGTTGTATTCAGCGCATGTGACCAATAACATTTGATTTGATGACTGTCTATTGTCTGTCTTATCTCTGAGAGAAGAGGAGTGCCGGTAAAAAGCTGCGCTGCCTGCTGTCTGTTCCTCTGCCCTGGGAGGATTACTGTTAATCTCCGATGAGGACCAGCAAAACCTCCCCAAAATCTCCTGTAAACGCTAATCTGGCTCGTAGAGAGTGACCTCATCTCTGCTCCAAAAACAAGATTGTGGTTGTGATTTGAGAACAAGGCTGTGGGGTTGAGTCATGCAAGAGACAAATGAATGTCATGTCTTTGAATTTGAAATAGTAGAGTGCAATGGCATCGGAAAACAAGGGATTGAGGATGATTTTCTTTCTATTTTTGGAACTGGAAGCGTTGCCATAGAAGTGTGTTGCACAGTACCCACATTATATTTTGCAATGACATAATTTTTGATATGACCAAATGTGGCCATGACTATTTGCACTAATGGGTAACATTTCCATATTGATGCAGTGGAATTTAATGCTGTTGTGCTAGCAGAGTCCCCCCCCCTAATGGAGTCTAACAGGGGCAAATGTACAGTGTATGTGTGTGCATATGTGTGCGTGTCTGTGTGCGTGCGTGCGTGTCTGCATGAGTGAGTGTGTGTGTGTGTGTGTGTGTGTGTGTCTGTGTGTGTGAGGGGGAGAGTGTTCAGTACCCGTTTCCACTGATTACCTCTCTGGCAGCGAGGCTGGATCTCCCACTCAGACCCCCTGACCCTGAGTTAGTTTAACAACAGCGTGGCAGAACAGAACAGAACAGGGGGCTGGGACGGAGGGCTGGAGGGTAAACCAGGGGGGAACCAGGGCTCCTGACAGAGGGACTGCCACCCTCTCTTGTAAGCTCATTAAATGCAGATTGCTGATGCTTATTTTTCTGGATACAGCGATCTGTTTATCTCTCAACCAGGCTGGTGGGATGCTAATAGGTTGGGACCTGCTGTAATTGCCACCTGAGCCCAACCATTGTAGGCTGTTTATACTGTATACCTTCAGGAAGCTGTAGTGCTTCAGTTCCTAGAGATATAAGGAAGTAATACTGAGGCTATTTATAACCTCTATAATCTCCCTTTCTTACACAGTATGGGCTGAAAAGGCACACAGGCACGTAACATACAAACTCAAACCCTTTGGGGTGCCTCCTATAGAACACAGAAAGAATGTACACAGCTCAGCTCAGCTACCTGACCAAAGCCAGGCTATGGGTAAGGGCCAGAGAATGTACACCACCCTGAGCCCAGTCACAAAGGAAAAGCCAATCTGAATGCATGGCTGGGGTGGAGGTTTGCTGAACTGTTGGATTTCAATAGAGGAGCATACCAAAGTAGGGTGGCTTGTCAATATCAGGTTGTCTGCTGTTGAATTCCCTGACCTGGACTAGCTTTAAAACATACTTACAATTTAATCTATGTGGATTACGCCACACCATTTTCATCACCACATTTTCCATGGATATTTTTAATCAATTATTTTAAACATGTGTTATTGCCAGGCGATGAAACGCTCTGCTTATGGACCAATTCCAGAGTGGAATGGTTCCTCGTCAGTGGATTGTAGGAAATGAAAGGCCAGACTCTGCAGGCAGTTCTGTTGTTGATATGATATGATATACTTTATTGTCCCTGGGGGAAATCTGACTGGGACTATAGAGAGTGCTGCTGCTTCCACATCAATACATAGAATCATAGAGTCATACAATCAGAGATGACTGGTCCTGGTATCTGGTCTCTGAGGCAGCTCTCTCTCTCTCTCTCTCTCTCTCTCTCTCTCTCTCTCTCTCTCTCTCTCTCTCTCTCTCTCTCTCTCTCTCTCTCTCTCTCTCTCTCTCTCTCTCTCTCTCTCTCTCTCTCTCTCTCTCTCCACCTCTCTCTCTTTCTCTCTCTCTCTCTCACTCTCACTCTCTCTTTCTCTCTCTCTCTCTCTCTCTCTCACTCTCTCTCTCTCTCTCTCTCTCTCTCTCTCTCTCTCTCTCTCTCTCTCTCTCTCTCTCTCTCTCTCTCTCTCTCTCTCTCTCTCTCTCTCTCTCTCTCTCTCTCTCTCTCTCTCTCTCTCTCTCTCTCTCTCTCTCTCTCTCTCTCTCTCTCTCTCTCTCTCTCTCTCTCTCTAAGCCTTTGTGTCTGTCTCAGGAACTGTCTCATAACCCACACACACCTCCATAAAGGCAGTAGAAGCAAAATGGTGCCTCTCCCATTGTACCCATGTATATGGTTGAGTGGTTATAACAGCCACATGAATACATATGTGTTTTATGGGTGTCAAAGGCTCACACTGAGAGAGACTGGGCTCTGGCCCATTAACACAGAGAAGAGAAATCTGCTTTTATGCTCAGCCCTTTTGGCGCTCTGATATTTGCAAACCATTTACATGATATGGTTCAGTTGACCTTCTCTGTTTTGATACGACACTTAACACTCTGCTACTACTTCAGTATTGTGTCTGAACACCCTGAATGTTGATGTGGTTAAAGCATTATTGTTAAACCCAGATGCAGACACTTATGTCAACAAATCTGTGTACTTTCACACTATTATTTCTCTGCCAGCCAGCTGTGTCGCTGGCTATAACTGCTGACAGGATTAGATCACCCATCATTGGAGATTTGAGATGAAGTCATCATGAACAGGAAAGGGAAGAGGAACACAGAGAGACTTTGGCATGGCCAGTAATTAATGAAACATAATGTGCTACATTTAACTGGATTCTTCCTATTACCTCAGTACCTAGTCAGCAGTTCTGCTCCACCAGCCAAGTGTTCCCAGGACACCGCAGGAACATCACGGCAACGCTCTCCCTCTTATTTAATTTCCCATGCTAATGCACCCGGAGTCCCAACAGCAGTCAACCCAGGTCCCAGAGCCAATCATACCTGGGTAGTGTGAGCTAGTCAGACAGGAATGCTAGCGTAAAAAAAAGGTGTTGTAGATCATATGGAGACACTTATTACTGTCTCTCTCTCCAAGGAGTCTCTTCCCTCTATTAACAAGTCATTCCAACCCATTCCCCAGAACTGTTAGTAGCCTATGTTGTTGGGTTATATTGCCGCAGATCCTCAGGGCATGAGACTGATAAAGGTGTGTCACCATGTCCAATTTGAAATAGGCTAGAGAATTGTTGTTGTTGTCTCGTCTCTGGCGGTGTGGATGTAGTGGAGATGGTTTGGTAGCTAGCTGACCCTATTGCATAGGAAATCAAAGGCACATCACTTTTAATATGATGCTTGAATGGAAGAGTCCACCGGTAGCCCGGCACACTCACATGCTCCAGATACATAGCTTTACTGGTTGAGCGTTTCAACCCAAACAAATCTATGTAGCTAACAGGTCTGGCCTAAAACTGATGTTGTACTGATAACTATGGTCCCCTTACTGAGCCACGGTGACTGGTTTGGGCAGGCTGGTTTGGGCATGACTGGTTTGGGCAGGCTGGTTGCAGCAGCTGGCACAGCAGTGACATCCTGCCACAGTCACTGGGGGATCGCTGTGATCTGTCTTACAGCCGGCTCAGAGACGCCTGTGTTCCCTCCTCCGCTCTGCATGTGTCAGACGGCTCTATCACAACACACACACACTCTAACCCGTGGCGTATGTCAGCAATAAAACCTGTATTAGAAGCAGAGGGTCACAGATGCACCTGTAATAGAGACCCATGTTCATGTGTTTAGGGCCAATTTAGACAAGGTGTGTGTGTGTGTGAAGATGGTGCTGGGATAGCTGCTTATATGAGGGGCTACCTGCTGCAGAGATGACATTTGAGCTCATTATCATAGACCAGATGTCTGTCTCTCTCTCTCCTATGAAATGGCTCTAGATGTTGATACAGAGCCGATGCTGTACAGTCAACTGGTGATCTCAATCTTCATTTGAGCAGACAGTAGAGGTTGAGGAGAATGGAGCGAGAGAAAGCTCAGAGCAGCATGATTCAGCAGAGAAATGTGTCTAGGTTGCACATTCGATCTCCAGCCAGGGAGTGATACTGCCTTCTTGCTCTTGGGTCCGGCCAATTTCACTTACTACGGCTAAATGGACAGAATCAAAGATGCAAAGATGTCCTCTGACTGTAATAGCTGGCGCTGTTGTATAATGACAGCCCCTGACTGTTGATATGTTAACTATTTATATTGGCTAGTATCATTAGTGTCATTATCATTATGTTTGTCTCGTGTGTTCCATTAGATCATGGCTGTTAGAGGAGCTAGCTTCACCAAGCATGTCCAGTCTACTGCTGAAGGTTGTTTATGTGGCTCTGCAGAGCACCGTACTATAGAGCCGTACTCATCTCTCCTCTCCTCCTCTCATCTCTCCTCTCCTCCTCTCATCTCGCCTCTCATCTCTCCTATCCTCCTCTCATCTCTCCTCTCCTCCTCTCATCTCTCCTCTCCTCCTCTCATCTCTCCTCTCCTCCTCTCATCTCGCCTCTCATCTCTCCTATCCTCCTCTCATCTCTCTTCTCCTCTCATCTCTCCTCTCCTCCTCTCATCTCTCCTCTCATCTCTCCTATCCTCCTCTCATCTCTCCTATCCTCCTCTCATCTCTCCTCTCCTCTCATCTCTCCTATCCTCCTCTCATCTCTCCTATCCTCCTCTCATCTCTCCTATCCTCCTCTCATCTCTCCTCTCATCTCTCCTATCCTCTCATCTCTCCTATCCTCCTCTCATCTCTCCTATCCTCCTCTCATCTCTCCTATCCTCCTCTCATTTCTCCTATCCTCCTCTCATCTCTCCTCTCATCTCTATCCTCCTATCCTCCTCTCCTCTCCTATCATCTGCTCTCTCTCCTTCTCTCCCCCTCTCCTCTCCTCCACTCCTTTCCTCTCCTGTTCTGCGGCTAAAACAGAGAGCTACAGATACAGTACCCTTTATTGACACACAGCAATCCCCCCCCCATCAGCATCCACAGCCAATACCCCAGGGGGAAATCTGTCTGCTCAGGCCCTGGCAGCTAACTAAAGAGACGGAGCAGTGGGGAGTCAGTCAGAGGCCTGTTAGTGCTGCTGGAGCCCAGAGCCCAAAGACTATTCTCCAGTAGAAGAGTAGAGGACAGTTAGCCTAGCCCCGTGGCTCTGGATGTCTCTGTGCCTGTGGCCCCAGGCCTTGGTACTCTGAGCCCAGGCAGCCCCAAAGTCAACCCCAGCTTCAGTCAATCCCACCAGTGATTTATGGCTCCAGAGCTGCCTTGGGACTGCAACAGCTGGCCAATCTGCATTGCAGCAAAAGTCCCTCACACACTGAAGTTCAGTACACAGTCATACAGACAGGGGAGAATGTTAATAGACCTACACATGGGTACATACAAGTCCGTTCTAGGGTTACTAAGGGAGAAGGTATATTACTGGAAACTTTCTAAGTTTACCAGTAAACTACCAGAATTTTGGTATCTTTCAAGGATTTTATGTAAGTGGCCCTTTTGGGTACATCATATTATCACAGGTCTGTAATTGTCTCTGGCCCTCTGTGTGGCCTTATCACATGTACAATATATGAAATAATTCAATATTTTAAAATGAATAGAATGAAAATGCTATAAAACATTATCCGGAATATAAACCATCAACTTATTGAATACTATTGGTGTTTAATGAGGGTTTCAGCACAAAATAGCCTTGATTTTTTTTTTTTTTACACGGTTTTATTCATTTTACTATGTCAATACGTATTTGTTGTCAATGTTTCGGTGTCAAACTGGTGGCAGCTGTGAAAAAGGTAAATAGTTGGAAGAGTTGAAGAGTTAATTGTAAATAATGCTATTGTTGATTTGATGCTTTTTAATTAATTAGGCTATTTTCTCTTGAACTATATGGTCCATCTACTAGAATCTCATGGACAATATGGACACAAATATAAAAACATTTGTATACTATATATGAATACATATTTTTTAAGTTATTCAAGTATAAATTACCAAAGTTACTGAAGATTCCAGTTACTTTGGTAAACTACCGGTAGCGTTGCAATCCTACTCTGTAAATCACAGGAGGCTGTTGAGGGGAGGACGGCTCATAATAATATCTGGAATGGTGTAAATGGAATGGTATTAAAACACATAGAAACCATGTGTTTGATGTGTTCGATACCATTCCATTTACTCCGTTCCAACCATTACTATGAGTCCGACCTCCCCAATTAAGGTGCCACTACCCGCCTGTGGGACAAACCGATACACTGCAACACATTGGAGGTAAAAAGCATTCTGCTGTTCTTCTGCTCAGTCACATATTTCACATCTACAGCCTCATCAGAAACACAAGCAATGCAGTGTAAAGATATTTCATATGCTGCTGTGTTGGAACAGGGAATAATCGCACACACACACACACACACACACACACACACACACACACGCACACACATACTGATGCCACACACACTCACACATTCTCACACACACACGCATGCACATACTGACCCCACCCCCACACACACAAACACACACACACACACACACACATATACTGACCCCACATACATTCACACACCCACCCACACAAACACTATCACACATGCACACACACTTACCACCATATTCAATGCTACTACTGTGTATTATTATTTATCCTGCTGCCTAGTCACTTTTTACCCCTACCTACATGTAGGCTACATATTAACTCAACTTCCACCGTATCGCTGCACACTGGGGTCTGGGGGGTTGACCTGGGGGCTGGGGGCTGAGGGGGCTGGTCTGGGGTCTGGGGGCTGGGGGGGCTGAGCTGGGGTCTGGGGGGCGGGTCTGGGGTCTGGGGGGGCTGAGCTGGGGTCTGGGGGGCGGGTCTGGGGTCTGGGGGGCTGAGCTGGGGTCTGTGTGGCGGGTCTGGGGGCGGGTCTGGGGTCTGGGGGCTGAGCTGGGGTCTGGGGGGCGGGTCTGGGGTCTGGGGGGCTGAGCTGGGGTCTGGGGGGGCGGGTCTGGGGTCTGGGGGGCTGAGCTGGGGTCTGGGGGGCGGGTCTGGGGTCTGGGGGGCGGGTCTGGGGTCTGGGGGGCTGAGCTGGGGTCTGGGGGGCGGGTCTGGGGGGCTGAGCTGGGGTCTGGGGGGCGGGTCTGGGGTCTGGGGGGCTGAGCTGGGGTCTGGGGGGCTGAGCTGGGGTCTGGGGGGCGGATCTGGGGGGCTGAGCTGGGGTCTGGGGGCTGAGCTGGGGTCTGGGGTCTGGGGGCTGAGCTGGGGTCTGGGGGCTGGGGGGCTGCCTGTTAATAACTGGGATGCGGTAAGCTGCCTGTGCCAAACCAAACAGCCCACGGGCACTCTCCCCGATTTATTTATGAAAATAAATATTTCAGCAGCCCCGGGGGGCACATTCATTATTTCCAAAGAACATCCTCAGCGCATTCTGGCTCCAGTACAGTGGAGGAGGAGGAGGAGGAGGAGGCAGGGGGAGGAACACTTTGGATGATTTAGATATTCACGCCGCAGTTTTTATTGTCTGCATTAGCATAGGATCCGTCTATTTTGTGACAAAAGATCATTTGCATGGACATGAGGGCGGAGTGATATGTTTCAGGGCATATTCTAATGACCACCTGCCTCTGGCCTTTCACAACAACCCAACACCAGGAGGTGGCTGCATGAAATCACTGATGATATTTTAGGATCAGCATTTGGATCCAAATCTTTGTGAAATGGTTGGAGGATGTATATTTAATGATGTGGCCTCCTTATAGTCTCAAATTGCTGATCTTCAAACGGAATTGGACCGGGAATAAACACATGCCCTGAGAACCTCTATACCTAATGAGAGGCTCTGAACAGAACAGGACAGAAACGGCTAACTACAGGGGGCCTCTTTTAATGTACGTAAAGGGCGTGTGTGTGTATGTGTGTGTGTGTGTGTGTGTGTGTGTGTGTGTGTGTGTGTGTGTGACCAAACTGACCTCGGATCCTACCGTAAAAGCAAACCCTGTCCTGTGATGATGTCATGTTCTGAAGGAGCTGCTGGTGAGATGACAGAGCAGTGTGTGATCCGGCCAATCAGAGAGACACAGTGTGTGTCAGTCGTCACCTCAAGACCAGGCCTCCTCAGATCTCTATCTCTCTGTAGCTCCTGTGATCTGCTCCTGGGCTTAAGACAGCGCTTTAGATACACCTGCTCTCCTGTAGAGTTCTCCATGTTTTTGTGATGAGCCAGTGACCATGTCAGTCAGTGAGGCTAGGCATGTTATGATACATTAGCTATGGTTGTTATCAGGGTGGGAAAGATGTTGAACAGATTGCTGCATGTCATGAGAATGTTTCTATTAGTATTCTATCATGTAGATGCCCTGTAAACAACACAGCATTCATTGTTCAGAAGAGAATTCAGGAGAGAGAGAGAGAGAGAGAGAGAGAGAGAGAGAGAGAGAGAGAGAGAGAGAGAGAGAGAGAGAGAGAGAGAGAGAGAGAGAGAGAGAGAGAGAGAGAGAGAGAGAGAGAGAGAGAGAGAGAGAGAGAGAGAGAGAGAGAGAGAGAGAGAGAGAGAGAGAGAGAGAGAGAGAGAGAGAGAGAGAGAGAGAGAGAGAGAGAGAGAGAGAGAGAGAGAGAGAGAGAGAGAGAGGCTTTATTATTAGCCCTCAGAGAGACTTATGGCTGTGGAGACACCAGGGGCACAACATAGGATTAGCAGGCCTGTCTAAGCCACTTAGTGCTGCAGGTCAACTTAGGCTACATAACGGGGAAGGATGGATGGGAAACTCCCCAATGACACCTACACCCTTCCATTAGGAAACATTCCAAGGGGTGCGGTCAGAATGTGATTGAATTCAAATGGATTTACCCTTATGCAACTTGCTCTGGGCAGAGTTACAGCAGCAGTTTTGGGTCCCTCCCAAACATGATGCACAAGCGCTTTACAGCATGTAGTCTGTCTGAGCTTCGGCACTGGACCCTGCAGGTTAGGACCTGTCTCTACTGTACTCTCTGTCCATGTAACGCACTGTTCTCTGACAGCTTGTTAAATACTTACTAGTCTGTCTGGTTCTTGACTAAAGCTGATCTGAGGAGTCAGTGTATATTAGTTTCCTCGTTATGCAAAGTTAGGTATGTTCCCACTGAGTATACCAAACATTAGGAACACCTTCCTAATATTGAGTAGCTCCCCCACTTTTGCCCTCCGAACACCCTCAATTTGTCAGGGCATGGACTCTACAAGGTGTCGAAAGCATTCCACAGGGATGCTGGCCCATGTTAACACCAATGCT